>NW_027007944.1:0-50000 GCF_036934945.1 Oncorhynchus masou masou | reverse complement strand
TCTGTAACAGTCCCCTGCTCCATCCTCTATATGTCTGTAACAGTCCCCTGCTCCATCCTCTCCAACCTCTATATGTCTGTAACAGTCCCCTGCTCCATCCTCTCCAACCTCTATATGTCTGTAACAGTCCCCTGCTCCAACCTCTCCAACCTCTATATGTCTGTAACAGTCCCCTGCTCCAACCTCTCCAACCTCTATATGTATGTAACAGTCCCCTGCTCCAACCTATCCAACCTCTATATGTCTGTAACAGTCCCCTGCTCCATCCTCTATATGTCTGTAACAGTCCCCTGCTCCATCCTCTATGTCTGTAACAGTCCCCTGCTCCATCCTCTATATGTCTGTAACAGTCCCCTGCTCCAACCTCTATATGTCTGTAACAGTCCCCTGCTCCAACCTCTATATGTCTGTAACAGTCCCCTGCTCCATCCTCTATATGTCTGTAACAGTCCCCTGCTCCAACCTCTATGTCTGTAACAGTCCCCTGCTCCAACCTCTCCAACCTCTATATGTCTGTAACAGTCCCCTGCTCCAACCTCTCCAACCTCTATATGTCTGTAACAGTCCCCTGCTCCATCCTCTCCAACCTCTATATGTCTGTAACAGTCCCCTGCTCCAACCTCTCCAACCTCTATATGTCTGTAACAGTCCCCTGCTCCAACCTCTATATGTCTGTAACAGTCCCCTGCTCCATCCTCTCCAACCTCTATATGTCTGTAACAGTCCCCTGCTCCAACCTCTCCAACCTCTATATGTCTGTAACAGTCCCCTGCTCAACCTCTATATGTCTGTAACAGTCCCCTGATCCAACCTCTATATGTCTGTAACAGTCCCCTGCTCCAAGCTCTCCAACCTCTATATGTCTGTAACAGTCCCCTGCTCCAACCTCTCCATCCTCTATATGTCTGTAACAGTCCCCTGCTCCAACCTCTATATGTATGTAACAGTCCCCTGCTCCAACCTCTATATGTATGTAACAGTCCCCTGCTCCAACCTCTGCAACCTCTATATGTCTGTAACAGTCCCCTGCTCCATCCTCTATATGTCTGTAACAGTCCCCTGCTCCAACCTCTCCAACCTCTATATGTCTGTAACAGTCCCCTGCTCCAATCTCTAATGTCTGTAACAGTCCCCTGCTCCAATCTATGTCTGTAACAGTCCCCTGCTCCAACCTCTATATGTCTGTAACAGTCCCTCTATATGTCTGTAACAGTCCCCTGCTCCAACCTCTATATGTCTGTAACAGTCCCCTGCTCCAACCTCTATCCTCTATGTCTGTAACAGTCCCCTGCTCCATCCTCTATATCTGTAACAGTCCCCTGCTCCATCCTCTATATGTCTGTAACAGTCCCCTGCTCCAAACCTCTATATGTCTGTAACAGTCCCCTGCTCCATCCTCTATATGTCTGTAACAGTCAGTCCCTGCTCCATCCTCTATATGTCTGTAACAGTCCCCTGCTCCAACCTCTATATGTCTGTAACAGTCCCCTGCTCCATCCTCTATATGTCTGTAACAGTCCCCTGCTCCAACCTCTCCAACCTCTATATGTCTGTAACAGTCCCCTGCTCCAACCTCTCCAACCTCTATATGTCTGTAACAGTCCCCTGCTCCAACCTCTATATGTCTGTAACAGTCCCCTGCTCCATCCTCTATATGTCTGTAACAGTCCCCTGCTCCAACCTCTATATGTCTGTAACAGTCCCCTGCTCCAACCTCTCCAACCTCTATATGTCTGTAACAGTCCCCTGCTCCAACCTCTATATGTCTGTAACAGTCCCCTGCTCCAACCTCTATATGTCTGTAACAGTCCCCTGCTCCATCCTCTATATGTCTGTAACAGTCCCCTGCTCCAACCTCTATATGTCTGTAACAGTCCCCTGCTCCAACCTATCCAACCTCTATATGTCTGTAACAGTCCCCTGCTCCAACCTCTATATGTCTGTAACAGTCCCCTGCTCCAACCTCTCCAACCTCTATATGTATGTAACAGTCCCCTGCTCCAACCTCTCCAACCTCTATATGTCTGTAACAGTCCCCTGCTCCAACCTCTATATGTCTGTAACAGTCCCCTGCTCCATCCTCTATATGTCTGTAACAGTCCCCTGCTCCAACCTCTATATGTCTGTAACAGTCCCCTGCTCCATCCTCTATATGTCTGTAACAGTCCCCTGCTCCATCCTCTATATGTCTGTAACAGTCCCGAGCTCCAACCTCTCCAACCTCTATATGTCTGTAACAGTCCCCTGCTTCATCCTCTATATGTCTGTAACAGTCCCGAGCTCCAACCTCTCCAACCTCTATATGTCTGTAACAGTCCCCTGCTCCATCCTCTATATGTCTGTAACAGTCCCCTGCTCCATCCTCTATATGTCTGTAACAGTCCCCTACTCCAACCTCTATATGTATGTAACAGTCCCCTGCTCCAACCTATCCAACCTCTATATGTCTGTAACAGTCCCCTGCTCCAACCTCTATATGTCTGTAACAGTCCCCTGCTCCATCCTCTATATGTCTGTAACAGTCCCCTGCTCCAACCTCTATATGTCTGTAACAGTCCCCTGCTCCATCCTCTATATGTCTGTAACAGTCCCCTGCTCCATCCTCTATATGTCTGTAACAGTCCCGAGCTCCAACCTCTCCAACCTCTATATGTCTGTAACAGTCCCCTGCTTCATCCTCTATATGTCTGTAACAGTCCCGAGCTCCAACCTCTCCAACCTCTATATGTCTGTAACAGTCCCCTGCTCCATCCTCTATATGTCTGTAACAGTCCCCTGCTCCATCCTCTATATGTCTGTAACAGTCCCCTACTCCAACCTCTATATGTCTGTAACAGTCCCTGATCTAACCTCTCCAACCTCTATATGTCTGTAACAGTCCCCTGCTCCAACCTCTATGTCTGTAACAGTCCCCTGCTCCAACCTCTATATGTCTGTAACAGTCCCCTGCTCCAACCTCTCCAACCTCTATATGTCTGTAACAGTCCCCTGCTCCAACCTCTATATGTCTGTAACAGTCCCCTGCTCCATCCTCTATATGTCTGTAACAGTCCCCTGCTCCAACCTCTATATGTCTGTAACAGTCCCCTGCTCCAATCTCTATATGTCTGTAACAGTCCCCTGCTCCAACCTCTATATGTCTGTAACAGTCCCCTGCTCCAACCTCTCCAACCTCTATATGTCTGTAACAGTCCCCTGCTCCAACCTCTATATGTCTGTAACAGTCCCCTGCTCCAACCTCTATATGTCTGTAACAGTCCCCTGCTCCATCCTCTATATGTCTGTAACAGTCCCCTGCTCCATCCTCTATATGTCTGTAACAGTCCCCTGCTCCAACCTCTATATGTCTGTAACAGTCCCCTGCTCCATCCTCTATATGTCTGTAACAGTCCCCTGCTCCAACCTCTATATGTATGTAACAGTCCCCTGCTCCATCCTCTATATGTCTGTAACAGTCCCCTGCTCCAACCTCTATATGTCTGTAACAGTCCCCTGCTCCATCCTCTATATGTCTGTAACAGTCCCCTGCTCCAACCTCTCCAACCTCTATATGTCTGTAACAGTCCCCTGCTCCAACCTCTCCAACCTCTATATGTCTGTAACAGTCCCCTGCTCCAACCTCTATATGTCTGTAACAGTCCCCTGCTCCATCCTCTATATGTCTGTAACAGTCCCTGCTCCAACCTCTATATGTCTGTAACAGTCCCCTGCTCCAACCTCTCCAACCTCTATATGTCTGTAACAGTCCCCTGCTCCAACCTCTATATGTCTGTAACAGTCCCCTGCTCCAACCTCTATATGTCTGTAACAGTCCCCTGCTCCATCCTCTATATGTCTGTAACAGTCCCTGCTCCAACCTCTATATGTCTGTAACAGTCCCCTGCTCCAACCTATCCAACCTCTATATGTCTGTAACAGTCCCCTGCTCCAACCTCTATATGTCTGTAACAGTCCCCTGCTCCAACCTCTCCAACCTCTATATGTATGTAACAGTCCCCTGCTCCAACCTATCCAACCTCTATATGTCTGTAACAGTCCCCTGCTCCAACCTCTATATGTCTGTAACAGTCCCCTGCTCCATCCTCTATATGTCTGTAACAGTCCCCTGCTCCAACCTCTATATGTCTGTAACAGTCCCCTGCTCCATCCTCTATATGTCTGTAACAGTCCCCTGCTCCATCCTCTATATGTCTGTAACAGTCCCGAGCTCCAACCTCTCCAACCTCTATATGTCTGTAACAGTCCCCTGCTTCATCCTCTATATGTCTGTAACAGTCCCGAGCTCCAACCTCTCCAACCTCTATATGTCTGTAACAGTCCCCTGCTCCATCCTCTATATGTCTGTAACAGTCCCCTGCTCCATCCTCTATATGTCTGTAACAGTCCCCTACTCCAACCTCTATATGTATGTAACAGTCCCCTGCTCCAACCTATCCAACCTCTATATGTCTGTAACAGTCCCCTGCTCCAACCTCTATATGTCTGTAACAGTCCCCTGCTCCATCCTCTATATGTCTGTAACAGTCCCCTGCTCCAACCTCTATATGTCTGTAACAGTCCCCTGCTCCATCCTCTATATGTCTGTAACAGTCCCCTGCTCCATCCTCTATATGTCTGTAACAGTCCCGAGCTCCAACCTCTCCAACCTCTATATGTCTGTAACAGTCCCCTGCTTCATCCTCTATATGTCTGTAACAGTCCCGAGCTCCAACCTCTCCAACCTCTATATGTCTGTAACAGTCCCCTGCTCCATCCTCTATATGTCTGTAACAGTCCCCTGCTCCATCCTCTATATGTCTGTAACAGTCCCCTACTCCAACCTCTATATGTCTGTAACAGTCCCCTGATCTAACCTCTCCAACCTCTATATGTCTGTAACAGTCCCCTGCTCCAACCTCTATGTCTGTAACAGTCCCCTGCTCCAACCTCTATATGTCTGTAACAGTCCCCTGCTCCATCCTCTATATGTCTGTAACAGTCCCCTGCTCCAACCTCTCCAACCTCTATATGTCTGTAACAGTCCCCTGCTCCAACCTCTCCAACCTCTATATGTCTGTAACAGTCCCCTGCTCCAACCTCTATATGTCTGTAACAGTCCCCTGCTCCATCCTCTATATGTCTGTAACAGTCCCCTGCTCCAACCTCTATATGTCTGTAACAGTCCCCTGCTCCAACCTCTCCAACCTCTATATGTCTGTAACAGTCCCCTGCTCCAACCTCTATATGTCTGTAACAGTCCCCTGCTCCAACCTCTATATGTCTGTAACAGTCCCCTGCTCCATCCTCTATATGTCTGTAACAGTCCCCTGCTCCAACCTCTATATGTCTGTAACAGTCCCCTGCTCCAACCTATCCAACCTCTATATGTCTGTAACAGTCCCCTGCTCCAACCTCTATATGTCTGTAACAGTCCCCTGCTCCAACCTCTCCAACCTCTATATGTATGTAACAGTCCCCTGCTCCAACCTATCCAACCTCTATATGTCTGTAACAGTCCCCTGCTCCAACCTCTATATGTCTGTAACAGTCCCCTGCTCCATCCTCTATATGTCTGTAACAGTCCCCTGCTCCAACCTCTATATGTCTGTAACAGTCCCCTGCTCCATCCTCTATATGTCTGTAACAGTCCCCTGCTCCATCCTCTATATGTCTGTAACAGTCCCGAGCTCCAACCTCTCCAACCTCTATATGTCTGTAACAGTCCCCTGCTTCATCCTCTATATGTCTGTAACAGTCCCGAGCTCCAACCTCTCCAACCTCTATATGTCTGTAACAGTCCCCTGCTCCATCCTCTATATGTCTGTAACAGTCCCCTGCTCCATCCTCTATATGTCTGTAACAGTCCCCTACTCCAACCTCTATATGTATGTAACAGTCCCCTGCTCCAACCTATCCAACCTCTATATGTCTGTAACAGTCCCCTGCTCCAACCTCTATATGTCTGTAACAGTCCCCTGCTCCATCCTCTATATGTCTGTAACAGTCCCCTGCTCCAACCTCTATATGTCTGTAACAGTCCCCTGCTCCATCCTCTATATGTCTGTAACAGTCCCCTGCTCCATCCTCTATATGTCTGTAACAGTCCCGAGCTCCAACCTCTCCAACCTCTATATGTCTGTAACAGTCCCCTGCTTCATCCTCTATATGTCTGTAACAGTCCCGAGCTCCAACCTCTCCAACCTCTATATGTCTGTAACAGTCCCCTGCTCCATCCTCTATATGTCTGTAACAGTCCCCTGCTCCATCCTCTATATGTCTGTAACAGTCCCCTACTCCAACCTCTATATGTCTGTAACAGTCCCCTGATCCAACCTCTCCAACCTCTATATGTATGTAACAGTCCCCTGCTCCAACCTCTATGTCTGTAACAGTCCCCTGCTCCAACCTCTATATGTCTGTAACAGTCCCCTGCTCCAACCTCTCCAACCTCTATATGTCTGTAACAGTCCCCTGCTCCATCCTCTATATGTCTGTAACAGTCCCCTGCTCCAACCTCTATATTTATGTAACAGTCCCCTGCTACAACCTCTATATGTCTGTAACAGTCCCCTGCTCCAACCTCTATATTTATGTAACAGTCCCCTGCTACAACCTCTATATGTCTGTAACAGTCCCCAGTGGAGGTGTTACATACATCTCTACTGGCATCTCTACTAGCATCTCCACTAGCATCTCCACTAGCCTCTCCACTAGCATCTCCACTAGCCTCTCCACTAGCCTCTCCACTAGCATCTCCATGAGCCTCTCCACTAGCCTCTCCACTGGCATCTCCACTGGCATCTCCACTGGCCTCTCCACTAGCCTCTCCACTGGCATCTCCACTAGCATCTCCACTAGCATCTCCACTAGCATCTCCACTAGCCTCTCCCCTAGCATCTCCGCTTGCCTCTCCACTAGCATCTCCACTAGCCTCTCCACTAGCCTCTCCACTGGCATCTCCACTGGCCTCTCCATTAGCATCTCCACTAGCCTCTCCACTAGCATCTCCACTAGCCTCTCCACTGGCATCTCCACTGGCATCTCCACTAGCCTCTCCACTAGCCTCTCCACTGCATCTCCACTGGCATCTCCACTAGCATCTCCACTAGCCTCTCCACTAGCATCTCCACTAGCCTCTCCACTAGCATCTCCACTTGCCTCTCCACTAGCATCTCCACTAGCCTCTCCACTAGCCTCTCCACTGGCATCTCCACTGGCCTCTCCACTAGCATCTCCACTAGCCTCTCCACTAGCATCTCCACTAGCCTCTCCACTGGCATCTCCACTAGCATCTCCACTAGCCTCTCCACTAGCATCTCCACTAGCCTCTCCACTGGCATCTCCACTGGCATCTCCATTAGCCTCTCCACTAGCCTCTCCACTAGCCTCTCCACTAGCATCTCCACTAGCCTCTCCACTAGCATCTCCACTAGCATCTCCACTGGCCGTCTCTCTCTTTCCTCCTCTCTCTATTCACCTTACAGCTCTTGAACCAGTAGCCGAGCCCGATCCGTTTTCCAGACTTATCAATATAGTTTGGTCACTTATTTTGAGAAATGATAAAATATATATATTTGAGAAAAGAAGGACCTTGCTCTTGCTTGCTGGATACAAAATAGGCAACAGTGTTCACAGAGTGAACGAGATAGAAGTCTGAGTGCTTCTCTGGTGTGATGTGATCACTCTGGCTGCTAGTAAATATGCAATAAAGGGAAACACTCTGTTCTCCTCGCGCTCCAATGTTTATCTTTACAGTGACATGTATTAAGTCAGAATGCCCAATGTTACAATGTTTCCAATCAAATTCATGAATAAAGTTAGAATGTTTTCCTTTCGGTCTAATTTGCATAAACATTGTGATTGGATGATAGCTATGGAGGTTATTGAATCAGGATAAAATTATCTCTCTTCGAGCTCATTAACGATAGAATGTTCGTATTTGAACATTGCCCGAAAGGCCAGTCTCGTTGGTCAATGACAGGACTGGAAAGAAGAGGAATGTAGTTGCTGAATTGAGACAGGGTAGCCTAGTGGTTAGAGTGTAGAGGCAGCAGCGTAGCCTAGTGGTTAGAGCGTTGGACTAGTAACCGAAAGGTTGCAAGTTCGAATCCCTGAGCTGACAAGGTACAAATCTGTCGTTCTGCCCCTGAACAGGCAGTTAACCCACTGTTCCTAGGCCGTCATTGAAAATAAGAATTTGTTCTTAACTGACTTGCCTGGTTAAATAAATAAAATAACCAGGCTATAATAGACAGACCTATCCTGACTATCTTTAGAAAATGTGCCACTTTCTTGGAATGAATTTTTGTGTTGTAAATGCACGAGCCATGGTAACAACCATTGAAATACAATGCGTTCTATTTCTATGGTCACAACATTGACATTAGACAGTAGCTTAGTGCAAATATTATTCTCCTCGATGGAATACTCATCACAGTCTTTGGTGACAGCTGTAGAGAGATTGGTGATGGACCGTATCTAATAGTTGGCTGGCCATCCACACGACAGTCCTGATTGGTCCTTGCAGACTCTGGGACTGGAATATGAGCGACTCTCGTCCACAATGCTTTATTTATTTATCTAATTTTGAGTTGAAATCATGACTGGCCGAAACGTCACGACTTTAACTCAGAATTAGGTCAATAAAACATCAAGATTTTAATTGTGAGCAAGAGTCGCTCTTGTTTACTTCAGAATGCTCCTTTTGATTTATTTGGTTGCACCTCGTCTCACGTTCGGTTGATTGCCTCCTACTCCTCTCCAGGGGCGGGGACAACCTGAAGTAATGTTTTTTCAAAATGGTGGACAATGTCTGACTCACTACATTATTTCCCCCTTTATCTCTCATCCATCCCTCTCTCTCTCTCTCTCTCTCTCTCTCGCTCTCTCTCTCTCTATTCCCTTTCCTGGAACTTGCCGATGTCCTACTCAGGTGTCCAATTGGTTCGGCAACAAGAGGATCCGGTACAAGAAGAACATCGGCAAGTTCCAGGAGGAGGCTAACCTCTATGCAGCCAAGACAGCGGTGACGGCAACCCACGCTGTGGCAGCAGCCATCCACAACAGCCAGGCCAACTCACCCACCACGCCCAACTCTGGTAGGCACACTTGGTGGTAAGACCAGAGTCGTATGTATATGTTGCGGTAAATGTGTAAAAACAAGAAAAAGGGAAATGTATACATTTCACGGTAACATATATATATAGATTTGGATAGTAACACAGAAGTGGCGATACTTTAACAAAAATGATGATTTCTGGCTGCTGTTATTGCTGCTTGCTTGTTTCTTGTTTTTTCCTACTCTTGTAATTTATTCATTTTTCTTTTGTTATTGTGTTTTCATTGTTTCACTTATTCAACTTTCTAAGAAGTAATATTGTAGACGAGGGGTATCAAACATACGGCCCATGGGATCCAAAAAATAAATAAAACCATCTATATACATTTCAAAAATAAATGAAAACTGTGTATAAATGATATTGGACCTACATTTATACAGTCTTTTCACTCGGTCCAGGTTGCTAACAACTGAAATGAAAGCTAGACGGTCAAGGAGCATAAAAAATCCCCAAACTATGGTTAGAGGGCTATTTTTTTTTCTCACCATTTTGACTGACAATTGTTTGGTCCATTTTGACTGCAAAGAAATATAACACATTTTGAATACGACCCTCCAGACCTCTGTAATTCTGGCCTGCGGAGGCAGAATGAGTTTGACACCCCTGTGACTGTGGTACTGCTAGGGATAGTTGGGTGGGTGGTTGCTAGGAGTAGTTGGGTGGGTGGTTGCTAGGGGTAGTGGGGTGGGTGGTTGATAGGTGTAGTGGGGTGTGTGGTTGCTAGGGGTAGTTGGGTGGGTGGTTGCTAGGTGTAGTGGGGTGGGTGGTTGCTAGGTGTAGTGGGGTGTGTGGTTGCTAGGGGTAGTTGGGTGGGTGGTTGCTAGGGGTAGTTGGGTGGGTGGTTGCTAGGGGTAGTGGGGTGGGTGGTTGATAGGTGTAGTGGGGTGTGTGGTTGCTAGGGGTAGTTGGGTGGGTGGTTGCTAGGGGTAGTTGGGTGGGTGGTTGCTAGGGGTGGTTGCTAGTGGTAGTTGGGTGGGTGGTGGGCGGGAGGGAGGGAGGGACATCTGGCATTGTTTGTTAAAATTGCAAATGATAATTAAATATTGATAATAAAAATCAACACAACAAATTATTAAAATGTTCACGCTCTGACGTCAAATCAAATCAAACCTAAGCCCTTTTTAAAAAAAAAAAAAATTTTATCTTCATTTAATGTTCTATAGCAGTGCTTACAATTCCAATACAATTGATGTAGGCAATGAGACTCGGGGCTTAATGAAGTCATGATGGGAGGTTTTCAAGTCCCTTCCATTTTCTGTTATCCAGGCTTCCAGATGAAAGATGAGGAATTTCAACTGGACTCTGCTGAGAGCAAAAACTCCCTTTTAAGCAACATGTTCACCACCGGTACTGATTCTCTTTTAGGAAACCTTTTATGTGTTGTGGTCATTCATCCCACCTAGAACTATAGTCCTTCCATCGGTCCCTTCTCACACCTCCGACCATAGTGGAAGCTTGTCTCCCTCTCCCCCTCCTCAACCTGAATTCAATTTGTTTCATTTAGGATATGAGGACGCTAGTTCCTGTTTAGGTTGCTTCATTTAGGATATGAGGACGCTAGTTCCTGTTTAGGTTGCTTCATTTAGGATAATGAGTATGCTAGTTCCTGTTTAGGTTGCTTCATTTAGGATATGAGTACGCTAGTTCCTGTTTAGGTTGCTTCATTTAGGATATGAGTACACTAGTTCCTGTTTAGGTTGCTTCATTTAGGATATGAGTACACTAGTTTCTGTTTAGGTTGCTTCATTTAGGATATGAGTACACTAGTTCCTGTTTAGGTTGCTTCATTTAGGATATGAGTACACTAGTTCCTGTTTAGGTTGCTTCATTTAGGATATGAGTACGTTAGTTCCTGTTTAGGTTGCTTCATTTAGGTTATGAGTACACTAGTTCCTGTTTAGGTTGCTTCATTTAGGATATGAGTACACTAGTTCCTGTTTAGGTTGCTTCATTTAGGATATTAGAACGCTAGTTCCTGTTTAGGTTGCTTCATTTAGGATATGAGTACGCTAGTTCTGTTTTCATCTCCCTTCCCTCGGTCCTTACTCTCTCTGTTTTCATCTCCCTTCCCTCGGTCCTTACTCTCTCTGTTTTCATCTCCCTTCCCTCTGTCCTTACTCGCTCTGTTTTCATCTCCCTTCCCTCGGTCCTTACTCTCTCTGTTGTCATCTCCCTTCCCTCGGTCCTTACTCTCTCTGTTTTCATCTCCCTTCCCTCGGTCCTTACTCTCTCTGTTGTCATCTCCCTTCCCTCGGTCCTTACTCTCTCTGTTGTCATCTCCCTTCCCTCGGTCCTTACTCTCTCTGTTTTCATCTCCCTTCCCTCTGTCCTTACTCTCTCTGTTTTCATCTCTCTTCCCTCTGTCCTTACTCTCTCTGTTTTCATCTCCCTTCCCTCGGTCCTTACTCTCTCTGTTTTCATCTCCCTTCCCTCTGTCCTTACTCTCTCTGTTTTCATCTCCCTTCCCTCGGTCCTTACTCTCTCTGTTTTCATCTCCCTTCCCTCTGTCCTTACTCTCTCTGTTTTCATCTACCTTCCCTCGGTCCTTACTCTCTCTGTTTTCATCTCCCTTCCCTCGGTCCTTACTCTTTCTGTTTTCATCTCCCTTCCCTCGGTCCTTACTCTCTCTGTTTTCATCTCCCTTCCCTCTGTCCTTACTCTCTCTGTTTTCATCTCCCTTCCCTCTGTCCTTACTCTCTCTGTTTTCATCTCCCTTCCCTCTGTCCTTACTCTCTCTGTTTTCATCTCCCTTCCCTCGGTCCTTACTCTCTCTGTTTTCATCTCCTTCCTCGGTCCTTACTCTCTCTGTTTTCTTTTGTCCTTTCTATATCTCCAGTCTTCTTGTTTTGGATAGTTTAGTTGTTCGGATGTATGGATCAGTGAGCGTAATGTAGTGTGACGTTGCCCCTAGACGCATATCTTGGGGTCAGTTTAACACTTCCCCCACTAATGGTTAAGATTAGGATTGGGTAAAGGGAAGCTGATCCTAGATCTGTATGTGTTCTTATATTCAGCTACTTCCATCTCTCCTCTCCAGGTTCCTCTGCCTCTTTTAGCCTCCCTAACTCTGGGGACATGTTCATGAGCATGCAGAGTCTGAATGGGGCCTCTTACCAGGGGGCTCAAGTCGGAGCTAATGTGCAGTCACAGGTAGGTCAGGGTGAGAGGTCAGGAAGAGAGGTCAGGGTTCAAGGCTTACTTAAGGGTCACATACTATTGACTGTACTAGGTTTGGGGTCAATCCATGAATTGGAATAATGGAGACAATTTGACCTTCACTCTGAGGATTTCGTTGAATTCATGGAATTATTTTGAGTTTGAATGAGATTGAACTTCAACTCAAAACTGTAGCAATTCATTGATAGTCGACTGGTAATGTCCAGTCTGGGTACAGCAGGACATTATACTGTAAGTTATGCAGCTTGATTATTTATTATCTTAGAAGGTGTTCGTCAGGTGTAAGAAATATGGCTTTAGATATTATAGACCTTTTGACATATTTCTGTATTTCTATATGACAGTATATTGTAGATCACAGGTTCTGTTATTTGAGAAGGTAGAGTGTCTGGCTTTGACTTGAGCTCTTGGGCTGGGATTCCCCACTTTCTTTACTTACCTGTCCCGTGTCTGTTCTATACTGTCTGTTCTATACTGTCCCGTGTCTGTTCTATACTGTCTGTTCTATACTGTCCCGTGTCTGTTCTATACTGTCTGTTCTATACTGTCCCGTGTTTGTTCTATACTGTCTGTTCTATACTGTCCCGTGTCTGTTCTATACTATACTGTCTGTTCTATACTGTCCCGTGTCTGTTCTATACTGTCTGTTCTATACTGTCCCGTGTCTGTTCTATACTGTCTGTTCTATACTGTCCCGTGTCTGTTCTATACTGTCTGTTCTATACTGTCCCGTGTCTGTTCTATACTGTCTGTTCTATACTGTCCCGTGTCTGTTCTATACTGTCTGTTCTATACTGTCCCGTGTCTGTTCTATACTGTCTGCTCTATACTGTCCCGTGTTTGTTCTATACTGTCTGTTCTATACTGTCCCGTGTCTGTTCTATACTGTCTGTTCTATACTGTCCCGTGTCTGTTCTATACTGTCTTCTATACTGTCCCATGTCTGTTCTATACTGTCTGTTCTTTACTGTCCCATGTCTGTTCTATACTGTCCCATGTCTGTTCTTTACTGTCTCATGTCTGTTCTTTACTGTCCCATGTCTGTTCTATACTGTCTCATGTCTGTTCTTTACTGTCCCATGTCTGTTCTTTACTGTCCCATGTCTGTTCTTTACTGTCCCATGTCTGTTCTTTACTGTCCCATGTCTGTTCTGTACTGACTCATATCTGTTCTATACTGTCCCGTGTCTGTTCTGTTCTATACTGTCCCATGTCTGTTCTATACTGTCCCATGTCTGTTCTATACTGTCCCATGTCTGTTCTATACTGTCTCATATCTGGTCTGTTCTTTACTGTCCCTTGTCTGTTCTGTTCTATACTGTCCCATGTCTGTTCTATACTATCCCGTGTCTGTTCTGTTCTATACTGTCCCATGTCTGTTCTATACTGTCCCATGTCTGTTCTATACTGTCTCATATCTGTTCTATACTGTCTCATATCTGTTCTATCCTGTCCCATGTCTGTTCTATGCTGTCCCATGTCTGTTCTCTCCTGTCCCATGTATGTTCTATACTGTCTCTTATCTGTTCTATACTGTCTCATATCTGTTTTATACTGTCCCCTGTCTGTTCTGTTCTATACTGTCCCATGTCTGTTCTATCCTGTCCCATGTCTGTTCTATACTGTCTCATATATGTTCTATACTGTCCCATGTCTGTTCTATCCTGTCCCATGTCTGTTCTATCCTGTCCCATGTCTGTTCTATACTGTCCCATATCTGTTTTATACTGTCCCATGTCTGTTCTATACTGTTCCATGTCTGTTCTATACTGTCTCATGTCTGTTCTATACTGTCATATCTGTTCTATACTGTCCCATGTCTGTTCTATTCTGTCTCATGTCTGCTCTGTTATATACTGTCATATCTGTTCTTTACTGTCACATGTCTGTTCTTTGCTGTCTCATGTCTGTTCTTTACTGGCCCATGTCTGTTTTTGACTGTCCCATGTCTGTTCTTTACTGTCCCATGTCTGTTCTTTACTGTCTCATGTCTGTTCTTTACTGTACCATGTCTGTTCTTTACTGTACCATGTCTGTTCTTTACTGTCCCATATCTGGTCTGTTCTTTACTGTCCCATGTCTGTTCTATACTGTCCCGTGTCTGTTCTATACTGTCCCGTGTCTGTTCTATACTGTCCCGTGTCTGTTCTATACTGTCCCGTGTCTGTTCTATACTGTCCCATGTCTGTTCTATACTGTCCCATGTCTGTTCTTTACTGTCCCATGTCTGGTCTGTACTTTACTGTCCCATGTCTGGTCTGTTCTTTACTGTCCCATGTCTGTTCTATACTGTCCCATGTCTGTTCTTTACTTTCTCATATCTGTTCTATACTGTCCCATGTCTGTTCCATACTGTCCCGTGTCTGGTCTGTTCTTTACTGTCCCGTGTCTGTTCTTTACTGTCCCGAGTCTGTTCTGTACTGTCCCATGTCTGTTCTTTACTGTCCCATGTCTGGTCTGTTCTTTACTGTCCCATGTCTGTTCTATACTGTCCCATGTCTGTTCTTTACTTTCTCATATCTGTTCTATACTGTCCCATGTCTGTTCCATACTGTTCCGTGTCTGGTCTGTTCTTTACTGTCCCGTGTCTGTTCTTTACTGTCCCGTGTCTGTTCTGTACTGTCCCATGTCTGTTCTTTACTGTCCCATGTCTGTTATATACTGTCCCATGTCTGTTCTTTACTGTCCCATGTCTGTTCTATACTGTCCCATGTCTGTTCTTTACTGTCTCATGTCTGTTATATACTGTCTCATGTCTGTTCTTTACTGTCCCATGTCTGTTCTTTACTGTCCCATGTCTGTTCTTTACTGTCTCATGTCTGTTCTTTACTGTCCCATGTCTGTTCTTTACTGTCTCATGTCTGTTCTTTACTGTCCCGTGTCTGTTCTTTACTGTCTCATGTCTGTTCTGTTCTGTCTCATGTCTGTTCTGTTCTGTCTCATGTCTGTTCTGTTCTATACTGTCTCATGTCTCTTCTATACTGTCTCATGTCTGTTCTATACTGCCCCATGTCTGTTCTTTTCTATGATGTCCCTTGTCTGTTCTGTTCTATACTGTCTCATGTCTGTTCTATACTGTCTCATATCTGTTCTATACTGTCTCATGTCTGTTCTATACTGTCCCGTGTCTGTTCTATACTGTCTCATATCTGTTCTATACTGTCTCATGTCTGTTCTATACTGTCCCGTGTCTGTTCTATACTGTCTCATATCTGTTCTATACTGTCTCATGTCTCTTTTTTACTGTCTCATTTCTGTTCTATACTGTCCCACGTCTGTTCTTTACTGTCTCATGTCTGTTCTATACTGTCCCACGTCTGTTCTTTACTGTCCCATGTCTGTTCTTTACTGTCCCATGTCTGTTCTTTACTGTCCCATGTCTGTTCTTTACTGTCCCATGTCTGTTCTTTACTGTCCCATGTCTGTCTGTTCTTTACTGTCTATACCTGTTCTATATGTCTCTCATATCTGTTCTTTACTGTCCCATGTCTGTTCTTTACTGTCTCATGTCTGTTCTATACTGTCCCACGTCTGTTCTTTACTGTCCCATGTCTGTTCTTTACTGTCCCATGTCTGTTCTTTACCCATGTCTGTCTGTTCTTTACTGTCCCATGTCTGTTCTTTACTGTCCCATGTCTGTTCTTTACTGTCCCATGTCTGTTCTGTTCTATACTGTCCCATGTCTGTTCTATACTGTCCCATGTCTGTTCTGTTCTTTACTGTCTCATGTCTGTTCTTTGCTGTCTCATGTCTGTTCTTTACTGTCCCATGTCTGTTCTATTGTCCCGTGTCTGTTCTTTATTTTACTGTCTCATGTCTGTTCTATACTGTCCCATGTCTGGTCTATACTGTCCCATGTCTGTTCTGTTTATAACTGTCTTGTCTCATGTCTTTTCTATACTGTCTCATGTCTGTTCTATGCTGTCCCATGTCTGTTCTGTTCTTTACTGTCTCATGTCTGTTCTATACTGTCTCATATCTGTTCTATACTGTCCCATGTCTGTTCTATTCTGTCTCATGTCTGTTCTGTTCTATACTGTCTCATATCTGTTCTATACTGTCCCATGTCTGTTCTATGCTGTCCCATGATGTCTGTTCTGTTCTATACTGTCCCGTGTCTGTTCTTTACTGTCCCATGGCTGGTCTGTTCTTTACTGTCCCGTGTCTGTTCTTTACTGTCCCGTGTCTGTTCCTTATTTTACTAACTCATGTCTGTTCTATACTGTCCCATGTCTGTTCTATACTGTCCCATGTCTGTTCTTTACTGTCCCATGTCTGTTCTTTACTGTCCCATGTCTGTTCTTTACTGTCCCATGTCTGTTCTTTACTGTCCCATGTCTGTTCTTTAATGTCCCATGTCTGTTCTGTTCTATACTGTCCCATGTCTGTTATTTTCTATACTATCCCATGTCTGCTCTGTTCTTTACTGTCGCAAGTCTGTTCTTTGCTGTCTCATGTCTGTTCTTTACTGTCTCATGTCTGTTCTTTACTGTCCCATGTCTGTTCTTTACTGTCTCATGTCTGTTCTTTACTGTCCCATGTCTGTTCTTTACTGTCTCATGTCTGTTCTTTACTGTCCCATGTCTGTTCTTTACTGTCTCATGTCTGTTCTTTACTGTCCCATGTCTGTTCTTTACTGTCCCATGTCTGATCTTTACTGTCCCATGTCTGTTCTTTACTGTCCCATGTCTGTTCTTTACTGTCCCATGTCTGTTCTATACTGTCCCGTGTCTGTTCTTTATTTTACTGTCTCATGTCTGTTCTATACTGTCCCATGTCTGGTCTATACTGTCCCATGTCTGTTCTGTTTATAACTGTCCCATGTCTTTTCTATTCTGTCTCATGTCTGTTCTGTTCTATACTGTCTCATGTCTGTTCTATACTGTCTCATATCTTTTCTATACTGTCTCATGTCTGTTCTATGCTGTCCCATGTCTGTTCTGTTCTTTACTGTCTCATGTCTGTTCTATACTGTCTCATATCTGTTCTATACTGTCCCATGTCTGTTCTATTCTGTCTCATGTCTGTTCCTTATTTTACTAACTCATGTCTGTTCTATACTGTCCCATGTCTGTTCTATACTGTCCCATGTCTGTTCTTTACTGTCCCATGTCTGTTCTTTACTGTCCCATGTCTGTTCTTTACTGTCCCATGTCTGTTCTTTACTGTCCCATGTCTGTTCTTTACTGTCTCATGTCTGTTCTTTACTGTCCCATGTCTGTTCTTTACTGTCTCATGTCTGTTCTTTACTGTCCCATGTCTGTTTTTTACTGTCCCATGTCTGTTCTTTACTGTCCCATGTCTGTTCTGTTCTATACTGTCCCATGTCTGTTATTTTCTATACTGTCCCATGTCTGTTCTGTTCTTTACTGTCGCATGTCTGTTCTTTACTGTCCCATGTCTGGTCTGTTCTTTACTGTCCCGTGTCTGTTCTTTATTTTACTAAATCATGTCTGTTCTATACTGTCCCATGTCTGTTCTATACTGTCCCATGTCTGTTCTTTACTGTCCCATGTCTGTTCTTTACTGTCTCATGTCTGTTCTTTACTGTCCCATGTCTGTTCTTTACTGTCCCATGTCTGTTCTTTACTGTCCCATGTCTGTTCTTTAATGTCCCATGTCTGTTCTGTTCTATACTGTCCCATGTCTGTTATTTTCTATACTGTCCCATGTCTGTTCTGTTCTTTACTGTCGCATGTCTGTTCTTTGCTGTCTCATGTCTGTTCTTTACTGTCCCATGTCTGTTCTATACTGTCCCGTGTCTGTTCTTTATTTTACTGTCTCATGTCTGTTCTATACTGTCCCATGTCTGGTCTATACTGTCCCATGTCTGTTCTGTTTATAACTGTCCCATGTCTTTTCTATTCTGTCTCATGTCTGTTCTGTTCTATACTGTCTCATGTCTGTTCTATACTGTCTCATATCTGTTCTATACTGTCTCATATCTGTTCTATACTGTCCCATGTCTGTTCTATTCTGTCTCATGTCTGTTCTGTTCTATACTGTCTCATGTCTGTTCTTTACTGTCTCATGTCTGTTCTTTGCTCTCTCATGTCTGTTCTTTACTCTCTCATGTCTGTTCTTTGCTCTCTCATGTCTGTTCTTTACTGTCCCATGTCTGTTCTTTGCTCTCTCATGTCTGTTCTTTACTGTCCCATGTCTGTTCTTTACTGTCCCATGTCTGTTCTTTACTGTCTCATGTCTGTTCTTTACTGTCCCGTGTCTGTTCTTTACTGTCTCATGTCTGTTCTGTTCTGTCTCATGTCTGTTCTGTTCTGTCTCATGTCTGTTCTGTTCTATACTGTCTCATGTCTCTTCTATACTGTCTCATGTCTGTTCTATACTGCCCCATGTCTGTTCTTTTCTATGATGTCCCTTGTCTGTTCTGTTCTATACTGTCTCATGTCTGTTCTATACTGTCTCATATCTGTTCTATACTGTCTCATGTCTGTTCTATACTGTCCCGTGTCTGTTCTATACTGTCTCATATCTGTTCTATACTGTCTCATGTCTGTTCTATACTGTCCCGTGTCTGTTCTATACTGTCTCATATCTGTTCTATACTGTCTCATGTCTGTTCTATACTGTCCCGTGTCTGTTCTTTACTGTCCCATGTCTGTTCTTTACTGTCTCATGTCTGTTCTTTACTGTCTCATGTCTGTTCTTTGCTGTCCCATGTCTCTTTTTTACTGTCTCATTTCTGTTCTATACTGTCCCACGTCTGTTCTTTACTGTCTCATGTCTGTTCTATACTGTCCCACGTCTGTTCTTTACTGTCCCATGTCTGTTCTTTACTGTCCCATGTCTGTTCTTTACTGTCCCATGTCTGTTCTATACTGTCCCATGTCTGTTATTTTCTATACTGTCCCATGTCTGTTCTGTTCTTCACTGTCGCATGTCTGTTCTTTGCTGTCTCATGTCTGTTCTTTACTGTCCCATGTCTGTTCTATACTGTCCCGTGTCTGTTCTTTATTTTACTGTCTCATGTCTGTTCTATACTGTCCCATGTCTGGTCTATACTGTCCCATGTCTGTTCTATGCTGTTCATAACTGTCCCATGTCTGGTCTATTCTGTCCCATGTCTGTTCTGTTCTATACTGTCTCATGTCTGTTCTATACTGTCTCATGTCTTTTCTATACTGTCTCATGTCTGTTCTATGCTGTCCCATGTCTGTTCTTTATTTTACTGTCTCATGTCTGTTCTATACTGTCTGTCTGGTCTATATCTGTTCTATAACTGTCCCATGTCTGTTCTATTCTGTCTCATGTCTGTTCTGTTCTATACTGTCTCATGTCTGTTCTATACTGTCTCATATCTTTTCTATCTGTCTCATGTCTGTTCTATGCTGTCCCATGTCTGTTCTGTTCTATACTGTCCCGTGTCTGTTCTTTACTGTCTCATGGCTCTGTTCTTTACTGTCCCATGTCTGTTCTTTACTGTCCATGTCTGTTCTTATTTTACTCACTCATATCTGTTCTATACTGTCCCATGTCTGTTCTATGCTGTCCCATGTCTGTTCTTTCTATACTGTCCCATGTCTGTTCTTTATTGTCCCATGTCTGTTCTTTACTGTCCCATGTCTGTTCTTTACTGTCCCATGTCTGTTCTTTACTGTCTCATGTCTGTTCTTTACTGTCCCATGTCTGTTATTTTCTATGTCTGTCCATGTCTGTTATTTTTCTTTACTGTCCCATGTCTGTTATTTTCCCATGTCTGTCCCATGTCTGTTCTGTTCTTTACTGTCTCATGTCTGTTCTTTACTGTCTCATGTCTGTTCTTTTCTATACTGTCCCATGTCTGTTCTTTACTGTCCCATGTCTGTTCTTTACTGTCCCATGTCTGTTCTTTAATGTCCCATGTCTGTTCTTTTCTATACTGTCCCATGTCTGTTATTTTCTATACTGTCCCATGTCTGTTCTGTTCTTTACTGTCGCATGTCTGTTCTATACTGTCCCATGTCTGTTCTTTACTGTCCCATGTCTGTTCTTTACTGTCCCATGTCTGTTCTTTACTGTCCCATGTCTGTTCTATACTGTCCCATGTCTGTTCTTTATTTTACTGTCTCATGTCTGTTCTATACTGTCCCATGTCTGTTCTATACTGTCCCATGTCTGTTCTTTACTGTTTATAACTGTCCCATGTCTGTTCTATACTGTCTCATGTCTGTTCTGTTCTATACTGTCTCATGTCTGTTCTATACTGTCTCATATCTTTTCTATACTGTCCCATGTCTGTTCTGTTTATAACTGTCCCATGTCTTTTCTATTCTGTCTCATGTCTGTTCTGTTCTATACTGTCTCATGTCTGTTCTATACTGTCCCATATCTTTTCTATGCTGTCTCATGTCTGTTCTATACTGTCTCATATCTGTTCTATACTGTCTCATGTCTGTTCTGTACTGTCCCGTGTCTGTTCTATACTGTCTCATATCTGTTCTATACTGTCTCATGTCTGTTCTATACTGTCCCATGTCTGTTCTTTACTGTCTCATGTCTGTTCTTTACTGTCTCATGTCTGTTCTTTACTGTCTCATGTCTGTTCTTTACTGTCCCATGTCTCTTTTTTACTGTCTCATTTCTGTTCTATACTGTCCCACGTCTGTTCTTTACTGTCTCATGTCTGTTCTTTACTGTCCCATGTCTCTTTTTTACTGTCTCATTTCTGTTCTATACTGTCCCACGTCTGTTCTTTACTGTCTCATGTCTGTTCTATACTGTCCCACGTCTGTTCTTTACTGTCCCATGTCTGTTCTTTACTGTCCCATGTCTGTTCTTTACTGTCCCATGTCTGTTCTTTACTGTCCCATGTCTGTTCTTTACTGTCCCATGTATGTTCTGTTCTATACTGTCCCATGTCTGTTATTTTCTATACTGTCCCATGTCTGTTCTGTTCTTTACTGTCTCATGTCTGTTCTTTGCTGTCTCATGTCTGTTCTTTACTGTCCCATGTCTGTTCTATACTGTCCCGTGTCTGTTCTTTATTTTACTGTCTCATGTCTGTTCTATACTGTCCCATGTCTGGTCTATACTGTCCCATGTCTGTTCTGTTTATAACTGTCCCATGTCTTTTCTATTCTGTCTCATGTCTGTTCTGTTCTATACTGTCTCATGTCTGTTCTATACTGTCTCATATCTTTTCTATACTGTCTCATGTCTGTTCTATGCTGTCCCATGTCTGTTCTGTTCTTTACTGTCTCATGTCTGTTCTATACTGTCTCATATCTGTTCTATACTGTCCCATGTCTGTTCTGTTCTATACTGTCTCATATCTGTTCTATACTGTCCCATGTCTGTTCTATGCTGTCCCATGATGTCTGTTCTGTTCTATACTGTCCCGTGTCTGTTCTTTACTGTCCCATGGCTGGTCTGTTCTATACTGTCCCGTGTCTGTTCTTTACTGTCCCATGTCTGTTCTTTACTGTCTCATGTCTGTTCTTTACTGTCCCATGTCTGTTCTTTACTGTCTCATGTCTGTTCTTTACTGTCCCATGTCTGTTTTTTACTGTCCCATGTCTGTTCTTTACTGTCCCATGTCTGTTCTATACTGTCCCATGTCTGTTATTTTCTATACTGTCCCATGTCTGTTATTTTCTATACTGTCCCATGTCTGTTCTTTACTCTTTGTTCTTTGCTGTCTCATGTCTGTTCTTTACTGTCCCATGTCTGGTCTGTTCTTTACTGTCCCGTGTCTGTTCTTTACTGTCCCGTGTCTGTTCTTTATTTTACTAAATCATGTCTGTTCTATACTGTCCCATGTCTGTTCTATACTGTCCCATGTCTGTTCTTTACTGTCCCATGTCTGTTCTTTACTGTCTCATGTCTGTTCTTTACTGTCCCATGTCTGTTCTTTACTGTCCCATGTCTGTTCTTTACTGTCCCATGTCTGTTCTTTAATGTCCCATGTCTGTTCTGTTCTATACTGTCCCATGTCTGTTATTTTCTATACTGTCCCATGTCTGTTCTGTTCTTTACTGTCCCATGTCTGTTCTGTTTATAACTGTCCCATGTCTTTTCTATTCTGTCTCATGTCTGTTCTGTTCTATACTGTCTCATGTCTGTTCTATACTGTCTCATATCTGTTCTATACTGTCTCATGTCTGTTCTATGCTGTCTCATGTCTGTTCTGTTCTATACTGTCTCATGTCTGTTCTATACTGTCTCATATCTGTTCTATACTGTCTCATGTCTGTTCTATGCTGTCCCATGTCTGTTCTGTTCTTTACTGTCTCATGTCTGTTCTATACTGTCTCATATCTGTTCTATACTGTCCCATGTCTGTTCTATTCTGTCTCATGTCTGTTCTGTTCTATACTGTCTCTAATCTGTTCTATACTGTCTCATGTCTGTTCTTTACTGTCCCATGTCTGTTCTGTTCTATACTGTCTCATATCTATTCTGTTCTTTACTGTCCCATGTCTGTTCTGTTCTATACTGTCTCATATCTGTTCTATACTGTCTCATGTCTGTTCTTTACTGTCTCATGTCTGTTCTTTGCTCTCTCATGTCTGTTCTTCACTGTCTCATGTCTGTTCTTTGCTCTCTCATGTCTGTTCTTTACTGTCTCATGTCTGTTCTTTGCTCTCTCATGTCTGTTCTTTACTGTCCCATGTCTGTTCTTTACTGTCCCATGTCTGTTCTTTACTGTCCCGTGTCTGTTCTTTACTGTCTCATGTCTGTTCTGTTCTGTCTCATGTCTGTTCTGTTCTGTCTCATGTATGTTCTGTTCTATACTGTCTCATGTCTCTTCTATACTGTCTCATGTTTTTTCTATACTGCCCCATGTCTGTTCTTTTCTATGATGTCCCTTGTCTGTTCTGTTCTATACTGTCTCATGTCTGTTCTATACTGTCTCATATCTGTTCTATACTGTCTCATGTCTGTTCTATACTGTCCTGTGTCTGTTCTATACTGTCTCATATCTGTTCTATACTGTCTCATGTCTGTTCTATACTGTCCCGTGTCTGTTCTATACTGTCTCATATCTGTTCTATACTGTCTCATGTCTGTTCTATACTGTCCCGTGTCTGTTCTTTACTGTCCCGTGTCTGTTCTTTACTGTCTCATGTCTGTTCTTTGCTGTCTCATGTCTGTTCTTTACTGTCCCATGTCTCTTTTTTACGGTCTCATTTCTGTTCTATACTGTCCCACGTCTGTTCTTTACTGTCTCATGTCTGTTCTTTACTGTCCCATGTCTCTTTTTTACTGTCTCATTTCTGTTCTATACTGTCCCACGTCTGTTCTTTACTGTCTCATGTCTGTTCTATACTGTCCCACGTCTGTTCTTTACTGTCCCATGTCTGTTCTTTACTGTCCCATGTCTGTTCTTTACTGTCTCATGTCTGTTCTATACTGTCCCATGTCTGTTCTGGTCTTTACTGTCTCATGTCTGTTCTTTACTGTCCCATGTCTGTTCTGTTTATAACTGTCCCATGTCTGTTCTTTACTGTCCCGTGTCTGTTCTTTACTGTCTCATGTCTGTTCTTTACTGTCCCATGTCTGTTCTGGTCTTTACTGTCCCATGTCTGTTCTTTACTGTCCCGTGTCTGTTCTTTACTGTCTCATGTCTGTTCTTTACTGTCCCATGTCTGTTCTGGTCTTTACTGTCTCATGTCTGTTCTATACTGTCCCATGTCTGTTCTGTTCTATACTGTCCTGTGTTTTGCCTTCGTCACAGATTAGAAATTCTCTTTGAGAGAAAAAGGCCAAATTGCCTACAAACATTACAAGGTCATACCTTTTGAACAATGTTTCATCCCATTCTGTTCTTTCATGTTTGTCTTTTGTTGTGGCAATTGTTATTGTCACTTTGTATTGTTCTTTCAAAATGATGGAGGGAAGGTGAGAAGGCATTGACATTCTCTCACTTCGTCTTTGTCTCTCCCTCCCTCTTCCTGCATTTCTCCCTCTCTCCCTGTCTCTCCCTGTCTCTCCCACTCATTCTATCTCTCTCTACCTCCCTCTCTATCTCTCCCTCTCTCTCTTTCCCCCTCTCTCTCCCCCCTCTTGCCCCCCCATTTCCCCCCCCCCCTCTCTCTCTCTCTCTCTCTCTCTCTCCCCCCACCCTCTCGCTCCCCCTCTCCCTCTCTCTCTTTCCCCCTCTCTCTCTCTCTCTCCCCCCTCTCACTCCCCCCCCTCCCTCTCTCTCTTCCCCCTCTCTCTCCCCCTCTTGCTCTCCCCCTCTCTCCCTCTCTCTTTCCACCTCTCTCTCCCCCTCTCGCTCTCCCCCCTCTCTCCCTCTCTCTCTTTTCCCTCTCTCCCCCCCTCTCGCTCTCCCCCTCTCCCTCTCTCTCTTTCCCTCTCTCTTCTTTCCCTCTCTCTCTCTCTCTCTCTCTCTCCTCCTCCCCCTCTCTCCCCCTCTCCCTCTCTCCCCCCCTCTCCCCCCCTCGCTCTCCCCCCTCTCTCCCTCTCTCTTCCCCCCTCTCTCCCCCCTCTCGCTCTCCCCCCTCTCTCCCTTTCTCTTTCCCTCTCTCTCTCTCCCCCTCTCGCTCTCCCCCTCTCCCTCTCTCTCTTTCCCCCTCTCTCTCTCTCCCCTCTCTCTCTCTCTCCCCCTCTCGCTCTCCCCCCTCTCCCTTTCTCTCTTTCCCCCTCTCTCTCTCTCTCTCTCTCTCTCTCTCTCTCCTCCCCCCCGCCCCCCCTCTCTCTCTCTCTCTCTCCCCCCCTCTCGCTCTCCCCCTCTCTCTTTTCCCCTTCTCTCTCTCTCTCTCTCCACCCTCTCGCCCCCCCTCTCTCTCTCTCCCCCTCTCGCTCTCCCCCTCTCTCTCTTTCCCCCTCTCTCTCTCTCTCTCTCTCTCTCTCTCTCCAACCTCTCGCCCCCCCTCTCTCTCTAGGGGGATACCATACGCCATGCTATCAGTCAGACGGTCGGATACAATGATGGGCTACGGCATCCCATGTACAGTCCTCACAGTCTAAATGTAAGTGTACAGTAAATCATGATCATGACAATGTCCACAAATATGTCATATCGTCGCAATGATGGCGATGACGACATTGGTGATAATGACTCCTAAAAATCATTTTCATTTTAAAATCCCATTCACCCAGGGTTAGAAAATCCTAAGACCCAAATAGTATTTCTAGAGTTGTATGTTCCACACGTCGTCTCTCTCTCCACCTCCCTTCCTCTATATTTGAATGCAGTTAGTTAAGGGTGGGGTGATCGGGGGCAGGATTGTAAAATAGGACCTGCGGGGTAATCTCTGTTGGCCAGGGCTCCCAAAACCTTTTCAGTGAGCCGCCAGTGTGATCAAACCGTAGAGCAAATATACGACAGGCGAGATTAAGGACGGCCCATGTGATGACAAAGATAAATGTATAGCTTCATATTAACACCCGCATCCACACCCCAGCCATTTAAATGAGAAAGAGCAAGCGTGCTTCATTCCATTTATGAAATGCATTTTATAATACCCCCACAGCCATATGAAACAGGGGGCTTTTCACTGGTGTATCTGTGTTTTCATTTAACTACTTTGAAATGCTTCTGAGAGCGAATTTGCAGTCCATCTTCTTATCACGGTAATGAAATATGAAACTGGAATTGCCTGCAGCCTTGTACAGATGCGACTATGGTCTTTCCTGATGAGCTCTGATAAGACCCTTCTTCATACTGCACCAGACAATCTGAGCTACCGTGGTAAAGATACATTTATTGGTGGAGGATGAGACGCCGCGACGGAGAGAGAGAGAGAGGCATACTGACTCTTCCTTTCGCTCAACCCCGACACAGAGAAACATTTGCATTTGCTGTCTGCTCTCTAGCAATGAAAGGGGAAGCTGCGGACTGGTTTTCTCCATTACAACGTTTCCCGTCTTGTAAAAATGGAGACAGCCTCAATGTCTTATGCTTCTTCTCAAGATTAGAACAGGTTTCTTTTCTGTTGTAGAGGTGTTTTTTTCCCGTTGTGTAATGTTAAATGAAATGCATACATACACGGCTGGTATGTTCATGATGTATTTTGGTGGAAGAACAATCAAATTCAGCTCTCAAAGAGTACAACTACCTGAAATGTCTTCTCCCTCTTTTGAACAATGATCAAAACTGACACAGCAACAAAACACACAAACGTGTGAAAAAACACAAAACCACGTCGTTAGGAGCACTTCCACAACAAGGTGTCGTTTTTTGGTTTTCCGGAGTACCCTATCTTGCCCCAGGCGGTGTAGGCGATGTGCCAACCTCGAGCAGCTTCAAAGTGTAGCGTTTTGCACCCCCCCCCCCCCTGCTCTCACACTCACAATTCCTTATTTAGGTCATGGCTCTCAGGCCATCACAGGGGAAGTGAGGGAAGCATGGCGGGTCGTGTTTAGCTGTATCACATAACTCACAGCCATGCTACGTTGTTTAGAGCTTGGGGAAGTCATCAGGATGGATGGGACAGGGAAGAGGACAGCAGACTGGATATGAATGTTGTGTCTGAAGACAGCCAGGGTCAGCTGCTCTGTCAAGATAGTGTTGATGCTAAACAAAACCTACTATGAGTTATACAGATATAGTACAATATGTTGATCATGCTAAATATATTTTTTTATGTACTATATATTTATATATTTTCAATATATTGAAAACATGTTAACTTTTTCTAATTTATGCAAGGACAATGTTTCAATCTTGTCACGCCCTGGTCTTAGTATATTGTGTTATCTTTATTATTTTGGTCAGGCCAGGGTGTGACATGGGTTATTTATGTGGTGTGTTTTGTCTTGGGGTTTTTGTAGGTATCGGGATTGTGGTATAGTAGGGTTATCTAGAATAGTCTATGGCTGTCTGGAGTGGTTCTCAATCAGAGGAAGGTGTTTATCGTTGTTTCTGATTGGGAACCATATTGAGGCAGCCATATTCTCTGAGTGTTTCGTGGGTGATTGTTCCTGTCTCTGTGTTAGTTTGGACCAGATAAGGCTGTTTAGGTTTTCATGTTACGTTTATCTTTTTATTAAACATGAATCGAAATAACCACGCTGCATTTTGGTCCGATCCCTGCTACACCTCCTCTTCAGAGGAGGAGGAGAAAGAAAACCTTAACAAATCTGTGATTTTTAAAAAACATTTTTTAAATCAAATGCCAGGCCAAAACCCTATTCTAACCCATTCCTGACTCGACGATAAGGAAAATCCTCCTCCCGTCACTTCCTTTCAGTGTTTCCCCTTAAAGTTGTTACCCGCGGTGGTGTCCCCTCCCGTCTTCATAACTGACACCAGAATTTGCAGCGACAACCACTAAAGCAATCCGATAAGACATTGATTTCACCACTCGTCTCCAATGACCAGGACGCGGGGCAAATTTGTCAGCCAGAGACCCTGTCTGGGGATGTCAGTGGTAATGCAATGGGGCTTACCCCCGCCGGCAGACACCATGTCGGATCTCTCTCTCTCTGTGTTTGTTTCCTAGCCCGGCCATGTGTGCCTTATTGTGGGTAAACACTCAATCTGACTGCTGAAAGAGGGGAGCAAGGGGCCCCTTCCAGACCAGATTGTGACAACAAGCTTTATACTATTGGATGTTGATTTGGATATTGAGGTTCATTAAATTCTATATGTAATCCACCCTGAACTATGATTGTCAGTTGTGGCTCGGTTGCTTGAAGACCCGATCAAATCAGCCTCCCCAGTTGTAACTTTACCTGTGTTTCAAGAAGTAACCCTTGTCCTCTCTCACTCTCTCTGTCTCTGTTTCTCTCTCTCTCTCTCTGTGTGTCTCTCACTCTCTGTCTCTGTTTCTCTCTCTCTCTCTGTGTGTCTCTCACTCTGTCTCTCTGTCTCTCTCTCTCTGTGTGTCTATCTCACTCTCTGTCTCTCTGTCTTTCTCTCTCTGTGTGTCTATCTCACTCTCTGTCTCTCTGTCTCTCTCTCTCTCTCTCTCTCTCTCTGTGTCTATCTCTCTGTCTCTCTGTGTGTCTCTCTCTCTGTCTCTCTGTCTCTCTCTCTGTCTCTCTCTGTCTGTCACTCTCACTGTCTCTGTTTCTCTCTCTCTCTCTCTCTCTCTGTGTGTCTCTCACTCTCTGTCTCTCTGTTTCTCTCTCTCTCTCTCTCTCTCTCTGTGTCTCTCACTCTCTGTCTCTCTGTCTCTCTCTCTCTCGCTCTCTCTCTCTGTGTCTCTCACTCTCTGTCTCTCTCTCTCGCTCTCTCTCTCTCTGTCTCTCTCTCACTCTCTCTGTCTCACTCTCTCTGTCTCTGATTCTCTCTCTCTCTCTCTCTCTCTCCTGTGTCTATCTCACTCTCTGTCTCTCTGTCTCTCTCGCTCTGTGTGTCTCTCTCTCTCGCTCTCTCTGTTTCTCTCTGTCTCTCTCTCACTCTCTCTGTCTCTCTCTCTCTCTCTCTCTGTCTCTCTCACTCTCTCTGTTTCTCTCTCTGTCACTCTCTGTTTCTGTCTCTCACTCTCTGTTTCTCTTTCTCTCTCTCTCTCTGTCGCTCTCTCTCTGTCACTTTCTGTTTCTGTCTCTCTCACTCTCTCGCTCTCTCTGTTTCTCTCTCTGTCTCTCTCTCTCTCTGTCACTCTCTGTTTGTCTCTCTCACTCTCTCTGTTTCTCTCTCTTTCTCTCTGTCTCTCTCTGTCGCTCTCTTTCTCGGTCTCTCGCTCTCTGTCTCCGTTTCTGTGTCTCTGTCTTTGTCTTTCTGTCTCGCTCGCTCTCTCTGTTTCTGTGTCTGTCTCTCTGTGTCTCTGTCTGTCTCTCTGTTTCTGTCTCTGTGTCTCTCTCTTTTCTCCATCATGTAGGGTAACGGGGGATGGCACGGTGCACCTACTCCCTCCTCAGTGACGTCCCCAAACGAAGGGCCAGGCAGTGTGCACTCTGATACCTCAAACTGACCACTTCACTGATCGTCTCTTTTCCACCTAATATGCTACCGTGTCCTCGACCAATGTGACTGAACCAAACAGAGGCCAAACAGAACCAATCACCTCCCTCGACTGAGTCTAACCCCTCCCCCCTCCACTCCAGACAATGTCGGCCATTTTGTAAAATCCCATCCAATAACCTTCACAGTCAAGACTGATATGATTGGATACAGCTTTTAGCAACATTTTCTGAATATAAATATATATTAACTGACAGACTGACGAGTTGGGGTTCTGAATGGGAAGTCGAGAGAAGATAACAGTAGATTTATTCAAGTAAAAAAACTGAAGACCGTGCATCTCTCTCAACCCTCCAGATCTACTCGTATGACCCCTTTTTGTTCTCTATTTGGCCAACTAAGACTGAAGGCAACATACATGTGGTCCAATGGATTTTCTTCTGACAGTATCACTATACAACTGTTGTGGGGACAGCGGAATCCTTCGAAGTTGCAGGTGTCCAACTGACGGGAGGTTAGCTTTCTGCAACGCTTCAATGGACTTGATGGCTGCACCTCCTATAGTGGACTCTTTTGTTTTTCTGATACTAACATCCCGGATTTAAACATTGTTTTGGGGATTGACACGATGAAGGACATTTAAAACGGCAGCTTTTTTTTGTTGTTGTTGTTGTTGTCATGCTCTAATTCTCCAACGCGAGTCCTCTTGCTGAACATGAATTTCTACACCTTTCATTGGACACTGTGCATTCTGTTCGAATGGATACATTCAGTCGTTTGATAGTATTCACTCCGATACTGTCCCAAATTCATATTTTGTATCACCATATCTATACAAATGATACATACTAATAGTAATAGCAGGAGTGTGTGTCAAAACAGAGCTGTAATGATTTACCTCGTGAAAATGACCACGTCACCATTCCAAACGGATTTTTAGTAACTTAAGAGTGCTACCTCTTCTTAACCTTATCGCTAGCATTACTAGCATCTGACTATTCTAAATCCCCATTTTACGTTTGTTTTACATGTCTTGTAATTAGCTCTTGTACTTTTGATCTTGTTGGGGGGGGATTGCTGCATTATTGCAACTTTACTAAATGCCAGATTAACGCTTTAGCAGTAGTGTTTAGTTAAAGAACAAAAGGTACATTTGAGCCATTCAACCAAACTAGGAGGCCACTACGGTACTAGCTTCCCAAAGAGCTAGTCACGTGATCTGACATTTTATGGGAGTGTATTAATTGAACATGATCCATAAATGTCAGTGGTGGAATTTACTAGAAGCCTGTATGGATGTGAAAGGTGACGTATCCCACCCCCCCCCAACCCCCATTTCCACTTGTGGGAATACAGGCTGTGGGGGTACAAAGACACATGTATGGTCATACACACCTCACAGTATTCCCACAAGGGGAAATAACCCACGTTTTATTTTCTACATGTCAGAAACATGTATGTTCACCACCAAAACAGTGAAACTGTTGTAAATAACCGAAGAACATTTTGAATGTTGCTGATTTTGTTACTTATCCTCTTTAAATATATGAATGAAAAGACATAGAGGTCTCAGTTCCCAAACCTGTGTATTTCAGACTCTTGTTTCACAGCTATGTTTTTCTTGCTCTACTTCTGTTTATTTTGTATCATGGCCATTTGGAAACTGAATGAAGTACTGATAAAAAAAAAATAATATTAAAAAATATTTGTGGCAGTGGTCCTAATGTATTAAATATGTTTCATTTGTAACCGCACTCCGTGGAGGATTCGGACCCCAAACGAGTCCTCTGTGCTAGTTTGTGTAGTTTCAAACACAAAAAAATAAACTTTTGCTTTAATGCTTTGAGTCGCTGTACTTTCTCCTCAAGGTAAATGCTTTGAGTCGCTGTACTTTCTCATCAAGGTAAATGCTTTGAGTCGCTGTACTTTCTCCTCAAGGTAAATGCTTTGAGTCGCTGTACTTTCTCCTCAAGGTAAATGCTTTGAGTCGCTGTACTTTCTCCTCAAGGTAAATGCTTTGAGTCGCTGTACTTTCTCCTCAAGGTAAATGCTTTGAGTCGCTGTACTTTCTCCTCAAGGTAAATGCTTTGAGTCGCTGTACTTTCTCCTCAAGGTAAATGCTTTGAGTCGCTGTACGTTCTCCTCAAGGTAAATGCTTTGAGTCGCTGTACTTTCTCCTCAAAATGCTTTGTAAATGCTTTGAGTCGCTGTACTTTCTCCTCAAGGTAAATGCTTTGAGTCGCTGTACTTTCTCCTCAAGGTAAATGCTTTGAGTCGCTGTACTTTCTCCTCAAGGTAAATGCTTTGAGTCGCTGTACTTTCTCCTCAAGGTAAATGCTTTGAGTCGCTGTACTTTCTCCTCAAGGTAAATGCTTTGAGTCGCTGTACTTTCTCCTCAAGGTAAATGCTTTGAGTCGCTGTACTTTCTCCTCAAGGTAAATGCTTTGAGTCGCTGTACTTTCTCCTCAAGGTAAATGCTTTGAGTCGCTGTACTTTCTCCTCAAGGTAAATGCTTTGAGTCGCTGTACTTTCTCCTCAAGGTAAATGCTTTGAGTCGCTGTACTTTCTCCTCAAGGTAAATGCTTTGAGTCGCTGTACTTTCTCCTCAAGGTAAATGCTTTGAGTCGCTGTACTTTCTCCTCAAGGTAAATGCTTTGAGTCGCTGTACTTTCTCCTCAAGGCTAAATGCTTTGAAATGCTTTGAGTGCTGTACTTTCTCCTCAAAGGTAAATGCTTTGAGTCGCTGTACTTTCTCCTCAAGGTAAATGCTTTGAGTCGCTGTACTTTCTCCTCAAGGTAAATGCTTTGAGTCGCTGTACTTTCTCCTCAAGGTAAATGCTTTGAGTCGCTGTACTTTCTCCTCAAGGTAGGGTGGTGTCTAAACTCTTCCAACTCATTGGACCAGTATTCTACACTACTGATTCGATCCAACAGTAAGACATTCCAGAATTGTGCAAGAACAACACAAAAAGACATTCAGTACTAGACAGAGGCACTGGTTGGAGAACATTCCATCACACACCTTCAAATGACCTTGTGGGACTTTTTCCAGGCCGTTAGGAGAAGTGTTCTAAGCCGTTAGAAGTGTTCCAAGCCGTTAGAAGAAGTGTTCTAAGCCGTTAGGAGAAGTGTTCCAAGCCGTTAGAAGAAGTGTTCTAAGCCGTTAGAAGAAGTGTTCCAAGCCGTTAGAAGAAGTGTTCCAAGCCGTTAAAAGTGTTCTAAGCCGTTAGAAGAAGTGTTCCAAGCCGTTAGAAGTGTTCTAAGCCGTTAGAAGAAGTGTTCCAAGTCGTTAGAAGTGTTCCAAGCCGTTAGAAGAAGTGTTCCAAGCCGTTAGGAGATGTGTTCCAAGCCGTTAGAAGAAGTGTTCCAAGCCGTTAGGAGATGTGTTCCAAGCCGTTAGAAGAAGTGTTCCAAGCCATTAGAAGAAGTGTTCCAAGCCATTAGAAGTGTTCCAGGCCGTTAGAAGAAGTGTTCTAAGCCGTTAGAAGAAGTGTTCCAAGCCATTAGAAGTGTTCCAGGCCGTTAGGAGAAGTGTTCTAAGCCGTTAGAAGAAGTGTTCCAAGCCGTTAGAAGTGTTCCAAGCCATTAGGAGAAGTGTTCCAAGCCGTTAGGAGAAGTGTTCTAAGCCGTTAGAAGTGTTCCAAGCCGTTAGAAGTGTTCCAAGCCGTTAGAAGTGTTCCAAGCCGTTAGAAGAAGTGTTCCAAGCCGTTAGAAGAAGTGTTCTAAGCCGTTAGAAGAAGTGTTCCAAGCCGTTAGAAGTGTTCCAAGCCGTTAGAAGAAGTGTTCCAAGCCGTTAGAAGAAGTGTTCCAAGCCGTTAGGAGAAGTGTTCCAAGCCGTTAGAAGAAGTGTTCTAAGCCGTTAGAAGTGTTCCAAGCCGTTAGAAGTGTTCCAAGCCGTTAGAAGAAGTGTTCTAAGCCGTTAGGAGATGTGTTCCAAGCCGTTAGAAGAAGTGTTACAAGCCATTAGAAGTGTTCCAGGCCGTTAGAAGAAGTGTTCCAAGCCGTTAGAAGAAGTGTTCCAAGCCGTTAGAAGAAGTGTTCCAGGCCGTTAGAAGAAGTGTTCCAAGCCGTTCCAAGCCGTTAGAAGAAGTGTTCCAAGCCGTTAGAAGAAGTGTTCCAAGCCATTAGAAGTGTTCCAGGCCGTTAGAAGAAGTGTTCTAAGCCGTTAGAAGAAGTGTTCCAAGCCATTAGAAGTGTTCCAGGCCGTTAGGAGAAGTGTTCCAAGCCATTAGAAGAAGTGTTCCAAGCCATTAGAAGTGTTCCAGGCCGTTAGAAGAAGTGTTCCAAGCCATTAGAAGAAGTGTTCCAAGCCATTAGAAGTGTTCCAGGCCGTTAGGAGAAGTGTTCTAAGCCGTTAGAAGAAGTGTTCCAAGCCATTAGAAGAAGTGTTCCAAGCCATTAGAAGTGTTCCAGGCCGTTAGAAGAAGTGTTCCAAGCCGTTAGAAGAAGTGTTCCAAGCCGTTAGAAGAAGTGTTCCAGGCCGTTAGAAGAAGTGTTCCAAGCCGTTAGAAGTGTTCCAAGCCGTTAGAAGAAGTGTTCCAAGCCGTTAGAAGAAGTGTTCCAAGCCGTTAGAAGTGTTCCAAGCCGTTAGAAGTGTTCCAAGCCGTTAGGAGAAGTGTTCCAAGCCGTTAGAAGTGTTCCAAGCCGTTAGAAGTGTTCAAAGCCGTTAGAAGTGTTCCAAGCCGTTAGAAGTGTTCCAAGCCGTTAGAAGTGTTCCAAGCCGTTAGGAGAAGTGTTCCAAGCCGTTAGAAGTGTTCCAAGCCGTTAGAAGAAGTGTTCCAAGCTGTTAGAAGTGTTCCAAGCCGTTAGAAGAAGTGTTCCAAGCCGTTAGAAGAAGTGTTCTAAGCCGTTAGAAGAAGTGTTCCAAGCCGTTAGAAGTGTTCCAAGCCGTTAGGAGAAGTGTTCCAAGCCGTTAGGAGAAGTGTTCTAAGCCGTTAGAAGTGTTCCAAGCCGTTAGAAGTGTTCCAAGCCGTTAGAAGTGTTCCAAGCCGTTAGAAGAAGTGTTCCAAGCCGTTAGAAGTGTTCCAAGCCGTTAGAAGAAGTGTTCCAAGCCGTTAGAAGAAGTGTTCTAAGCCATTAGAAGAAGTGTTCCAAGCCGTTAGAAGAAGTGTTCTAAGCCGTTAGACGAAGTGTTCCAAGCCGTTAGAAGTGTTTCAAGCCATTAGAAGAAGTGTTCCAAGCCGTTAGAAGAAGTGTTCCAAGCCGTTAGGAGAAGTGTTCCAAGCCGTTAGAAGAAGTGTTCTAAGCCGTTAGAAGTGTTCCAAGCCGTTAGAAGTGTTCCAAGCCGTTAGAAGAAGTGTTCTAAGCCGTTAGAAGAAGTGTTCCAAGCCATTAGAAGAAGTGTTCCAAGCCGTTAGAAGTGTTCCAAGCCGTTAGAAGAAGTGTTCTAAGCCGTTAGAAGTGTTCCAAGCCGTTAGAAGTGTTCCAAGCCGTTAGAAGTGTTCCAAGCCGTTAGAAGAAGTGTTCTAAGCCGTTAGAAGAAGTGTTCCAAGCCGTTAGAAGAAGTGTTCCAAGCCGTTAGAAGTGTTCCAAGCCGTTAGAAGAAGTGTTCTAAGCCGTTAGAAGTGTTCCAAGCCGTTAGAAGTGTTCCAAGCAGTTAGAAGAAGTGTTCTACATTACATTACATTTAAGTCATTTAGCAGACGCTCTTATCCAGAGCGACTTACAAATTGGTGAATTCACCTTCTGACATCCAGTGGAGCAGCCACTTTACAATAGTGCATCTAAATCATTAAGGGGGGGGGGTGAGAAGGATTACTTATCCTATCCTAGGTATTCCTTGAAGAGGTGGGGTTTCAGGTGTCTCCGGAAGGTGGTGATTGACTCCGCTGTCCTGGCGTCGTGAGGGAGTTTGTTCCACCATTGGGGGCCAGAGCAGCGAACAGTTTTGACTGGGCTGAGCGGGAACTGTACTTCCTCAGTGGTAGGGAGGCGAGCAGGCCAGAGGTGGATGAACGCAGTGCCCTTGCTTGGGTGTAGGGCCTGATCAGAGCCTGGAGGTACTGCGGTGCCGTTCCCCTCACAGCTCCGTAGGCAAGCACCATGGTCTTGTAGCGGATGCGAGCTTCAACTGGAAGCCAGTGGAGAGAGCGGAGGAGCGGGGTGACGTGAGAGAACTTGGGAAGGTTGAACACCAGACGGGCTGCGGCGTTCTGGATGAGTTGTAGGGGTTTAATGGCACAGGCAGGGAGCCCAGCCAACAGCGAGTTGCAGTAATCCAGACGGGAGATGACAAGTGCCTGGATTAGGCCCATGCGCCGCTTCCTGTGTGAGGCAGGGTCGTACTCTGGATGTTGTAGAGCATGAACCTACAGGAACGGGCCACCGCCATGATGTTGGTTGAGAACGACAGGGTGTTGTCCAGGATCACGCCAAGGTTCTTAGCGCTCTGGGAGGAGGACACAATGGAGTTGTCAACCGTGATGGCGAGATCATGGAACGGGCAGTCCTTCCCGGGAGGAAGAGCAGCTCCGTCTTGCCGAGGTTCAGCTTGAGGTGGTGATCCGTCATCCACACTGATATGTCTGCCAGACATGCGGAGATGCGGTCGCCACCTGGTCATCAGAAGGGGAAAGGAGAAGATTAATTGTGTGTCGTCTGCATAGCAATGATAGGAGAGACCATGTGAGGTTATGACAGAGCCAAGTGACTTGGTGTATAGCGAGAATAGGAGAGGGCCTAGAACAGAGCCCTGGGGGACACCAGTGGTGAGAGCGCGTGGCGAGGAGACCGATTCTCGCCACGCCACCTGGTAGGAGCGACCTGTCAGGTAGGACGCAATCCAAGCGTGGGCCGCACCGGAGATGCCCAACTCGGAGAGGGTGGAGAGGAGGATCTGATGGTTCACAGTGTCGAAGGCAGCCGATAGGTCTAGAAGGATGAGAGCAGAGTAGAGAGAGTTAGCTTTAGCAGTGCGGAGCGCCTCCATGATACAGAGAAGAGCAGTCTCAGTTGAATGACTAGTCTTGAAACCTGACTGATTTGGATCAAGAAGGTCATTCTGAGAGAGATAGCGGGAGAGCTGGCCAAGGACGGCACGTTCAAGAGTTTTGGAGAGAAAAGAAAGAAGGGATACTGGTCTGTAGTTGTTGACATCGGAGGGATCGAGTGTAGGTTTTTTCAGAAGGGGTGCAACTCTCGCTCTCTTGAAGACGGAAGGGACGTAGCCAGCGGTCAGGGATGAGTTGATGAGCGAGGTGAGGTAAGGGAGAAGGTCTCCGGAAATGGTCTGGAGAAGAGAGGAGGGGATAGGGTCAAGCGGGCAGGTTGTTGGGCGGCCGGCCGTCACAAGAAGCGAGATTTCATCTGGAGAGAGAGGGGAGAAAGAGGTCAGAGCACAGGGTAGGGCAGTGTGAGCAGAACCAGCGGTGTCGTTTGACTTAGCAACGAGGATCGGATGTCGTCGACCTTTTTTCAAAATGGTTGACGAAGTCATCTGCAGAGAGGGAGGAGGGGGGGAGGGGGAGGAGGATTCAGGAGGGAGGAGAAGGTGGCAAAGAGCTTCCTAGGGTTAGAGGCAGATGCTTGGAATTTAGAGTGGTAGAAAGTGGCTTTAGCAGCAGAGACAGAGGAGGAAAATGTAGAGAGGAGGGAGTGAAAGGATGCCAGGTCCGCAGGGGAGGCGGGTTTTCCTCCATTTCCGCTCGGCTGCCCGGAGCTCTGTTCTGTGAGCTCGCAATGAGTCATCGAGCCACGGAGCGGGAGGGGAGGACCGAGCCGGCCTGGAGGATAGGGGACATAGAGAGTCAAAGGATGCAGAAAGGGAAGAGAGGAGGGTTGAGGAGGCAGAATCAGGAGATAGGTTGGAGAAGGTATGAGCAGAGGGAAGAGATGATAGGATGGAAGAGGAGAGAGTAGCGGGGGAGAGAGAGCGAAAGGTTGGGACGGCGCGATACCATCCGATTAGGGGCAGTGTGGGAAGTGTTGGATGAGAGCGAGAGGGAAAAGGATACAAGGTAGTGGTCGGAGACTTGGAGGGGAGTTGCAATGAGGTTAGTGGAAGAACAGCATCTAGTAAAGATGAGGTCGGCGTATTGCCTGCCTTGTGAGTAGGGGGGAAGGTGAGAGGTGAGGTCAAAAGAGGAGAGGGAGTGGAAAGAAGGAGGCAGAGAGGAATGAGTCAAAGGTAGACGTGGGGAGGTTAAAGTCGCCCAGGACTGTGAGAGGTGAGCCGTCCTCAGGAAAGGAGCTTATCAAGGCATCAAGCTCATTGATGAACTCTCCGAGGGAACCTGGAGGGCGATAAATGATAAGGATGTTAAGCTTGAAAGGGCTGGTAACTGTGACAGCATGGAATTCAAGGAGGCGATAGACAGATGGGTAAGGGGAGAGAGAGAGAATGACCACTTGGGAGAGATGAGGATCCCGGTGCCACCACCCCGCTGACCAGAAGCTCTCGGGGTGTGCGAGAACACGTGGGCGGACGAAGAGAGCAGTAGGAGTAGCAGTGTTATCTGTGGTGATCCATGTTTCCGTCAGTGCCAAGAAGTCGAGGGACTGGAGGGAGGCATAGGCTGAGATGAACTCTGCCTTGTTGGCCGCAGATCGGCAGTTCCAGAGGCTACCGGAGACCTGGAACTCCACGTGGGTCGTGCGCGCTGGGACCACCAGATTAGGGTGGCCGCGGCCACGCGGTGTGGAGCGTTTGTATGGTCTGTGCAGAGAGGAGAGAACAGGGATAGATAGACACATAGTTGACAGGCTACAGAAGAGGCACGCTAATGCAAAGGAGATTGGAATGACAAGTGGACTACACGTCTCGAATGTTCAGAAAGTTAAGCTTACGTAGCAAGAATCTTATTGACTAAAATGATTGAAATGCTACAGTACTGCTGGAGTAGGCTAGCTGGCAGTGGCTGCGTTGTTGACTTTGTAGGCTAGCTGGTAGTGGCTGCGATGTTGACACTACACTAATCAAGTCGTTCCGTCGAGTGTAATAGTTTCTACAGTGCTGCTATTCGGGGCTAGCTGGCTAGCTAGCAGGTTGATTGCGTTACGTTACCTTAAAAGAACGACAATAGCTGGCTAGCTAACCTAGAAAATCGCTCTAGGCTACACAATTGTCTTAGATACAAAGACGGCTATGTAGCTAGCTAGCTACGATCAAACAAATCAAACCGTTGTACTGTAATAGTTTCTACAGTGCTGCTATTCGGGGCTAGCTGGCTAGCTACGTTAAAAGAACGACAATAGCTGGCCAGCTAACCTAGAAAATCGCTCTAGACTACACAATTGTCTTAGATACAAAGACGGCTATGTAGCTGGCTAGCTACGATCAAACAAATCAAACCGTTGTACTGTAATGAAGTGAAATGAAAATGTGATACTACCTGTGGAGCGACGGAATGTTGACCGGGTAGTTGAAGTTCAATTCGGTAGAGGTTGGCTAGCTGTTGGCTAGCTAGCTAGCAGCATCTCCTACGTTAAGGACGACAAATAGCTGGCTAGCTAACCTCGGTAAATTAAGATAATCACTCTAAGTCTACACACTCTAAACTACACAATTATCTTGGATACGAAGACAGCGAAGACAACTATGTAGCTAGCTGACACTACGCTAATCGAGTCGTTCAGTTGAGTGTAATAGTTTCTACAGTGCTGGTGGACAGTGGATGTTAGCTAGCTGCTTAGCTAGCTGCTGGGCAGATACGTTCGGACGACGAAATACGATAATTATGCAATTATCTTTGATACAAAGACGGCTATGTAGCTAGCTAAGAAGAAATTGCTAAGATTAGACAAATCAAACCGTTGTACTATAATGAAATGTAATGAAAAGTTATACTACCTGCGGACCGAAGTGTAGATGCGACCGCTCGCTCCAACCCGGAACCGGAAACTAAGCCGTTAGAAGTGTTCCAAGCCGTTAGAAGAAGTGTTCTAAGCCGTTAGAAGTGTTCCAAGCCGTTAGAAGTGTTCCAAGCCGTTAGAAGTGTTCCAAGCCGTTAGAAGTGTTCCAAGCCGTTAGAAGTGTTCCAAGCCGTTAGAAGAAGTGTTCCAAGCCGTTAGAAGAAGTGTTCCAAGCCGTTAGGAGAAGTGTTCCAAGCCGTTAGAAGAAGTGTTCCAAGCCGTTAGGGGTGTCCTCGTGGGAGCCTGGTTGACGGTTCGCGTTAAGGAGCAGTTGTGGTATTAAAGGGTTGGGACTCTAAAAGGTAGAAGTGCTCGTGTAATGAAATGGACTCTTCTTCTCAGATGACCTCGGCTGGAGGGTCACAACATTGCTTTAATCGTACTAAATGTGGCAACAGCCCATTGGCAACAGTTAAAAAGCTATTTGGGGCTTAATTTAATTTGAGTGCTCCTACAAGTACCTCACAGAACCACAAATTTCTATTGTAAGGGTGTAATTTTTGACAGTGAATTAAGGTTAGTTTTTAGGACATAAAGGACAATGGATCATGATGGTACGGTTTAAGATTTTGCATTGCCCAAGATGTTCTGTTGGCCGATACACAAAACGTCATCTAACTGAATGGCATTGGGAGAATGTCATTGCCTCAGTCATTTTATATGCTAGGTGATAGATAGAAAAAAAATGGGGGGAAAACTAGATTGTGAGCGATAGAACCGTGTCTGGAAAACATAATCTGCAATGCTTTAAATGGGAATACTGCAGACATGCATGTAGAAACATGCACACACACACACATATACACACACACACAGACACAGCAGACCATAATATGTAGCAGTGTTTTCACTGCCATGCAGCCCCTGTCCATTCTGTGGCCACAGATATACAAGAGGGTTGAAGAGAACACAGTGGATCCCTGTCAGTGAAATAAGCTCCACACTGTGACAAAGGCCAACAGTAGCTGTGCCAGATTCAGAGAGACAGAGAGCACAGCAGGCTATCGCTGGACTGCCAGAATGACCAACATAGAAGGCCACAAGACAGCCTAATGTCCAAACCTCACTGCCCCTGTTGTGTCGATCGTAATCAGAGAATGATCGTAACGCGGAGGGAAGCAAATTTTACGTACCAAATCCTACGAAATGCCCTGAGGTCAAGTTGAAATAGCAAGCAGAGACTCTGCTGACACTGTCAGCGGAGTTCCCTGTCAGCTTTCGTCTCCATGCTGCCTGGCTTCCATCACCCAAGTGTACGAGGAAACAAGCCAGGCACATTGTTGTTGTTGTTGTTTTTTGGCAGGATTAAGACATTTGGAAGAAAAGGCTCAACCAGTGAATTCATGTTTGTAACAAATGGCAGAGTTGGTGGTGTTGTACAAACATACTCAACAACAACAACAAGAAGAAATCTGAAAAACATGCCAAGAGAGAGGATTTGTTCTTAAGATGTGGTTCTTACAATGTTTGAAGCTACTCTTTTTCTTTGGGACTTATCATCCCCCGTTTGGTAATTAAGAATAAACAATTCCCTTTTCTACTATGCTATGTTAATGAGCCAGAAGATATTAATGGTATTGAATTTACACACGTACAAAAGCATGCACACACACACACACACCGTAAAATTGCTCAAATAAACAACATTGTCAACTTCAGGGATAAAGCAGAGAAACACTAATTCGGGAAGATGCTGGTTATTCTTGTTCAAGGTTAATTAAAACAATATATTCTCAATGAAATGAAGCATGTTCCACATGCATCATTAAATATGAAAATCAAGAATTTCACTTTGTAATCCTGAACTCTAGAAGCCAATTGTTGAAGAGCTCGAATACCAAACACAGAATATGCCATATGGTTTTACCCACAATCTTTGATTAATTGCTTTCGAATAATGTTCATTGAGTGTAATTTCATATTTCAATGGAGTACCGTAATGATTCCAATCTTCTCTGTTAGATAACAAGACATGATTACATACTGTATGTTATCTACATTTACATAGTAGTCATTTAGCAGACGCTCTCAACCAGAGTGACCTACAGTCACAATTAGGGTTGAGTGCCTTGCTCAAGGGCACATCGACAGATTTTTTTTTAGGGTTAGTGTTGAGTGCCTTGCTCAAGGGCACATTGACATATTTTTTTAGGGTTAGTGTATGGGTTAGGGTTGAGTGCTTTGCTCAAGGGCACAGCGACATATTTTTTAGGGTTAGTGTATGGGTAAGGGTTAAGGTAAGTGATATTTTTGGGGGATTTTTGATTTTTTTTTAAGGGTTAAGGTTTTTATTTAATTAGGCAAGTCAGTTAAGAACTAATTCTTATTTACAATAATTCTTATTTACAATGACGGCCTAGGAACAGTGGGTTAAACTGCCTTGTTCAGGAGCAGAATGACATATTTTTACCTTGTCAGCTCGGGGATTTGATCTAGCAAGCTTTTGGTTACTGGCTCTAACCACTTCGCTACCTGTCGCCCCAAGGTTAGTGAATGGGTTAAGGTCAAGGTTAGTGTATGGGTTAGGGTCAAGGTTAGTGTATGGGTTAGGGTCAAGGTTAGTGTATGGGTTAGGGTCAAGGTTAGTGTATGGGTTAGGGTCAAGGTTAGTGTATGGGTTAGGGTCAAGGTTAGTGTATGGGTTCGGGATATTTTAAATATTTTTTTAAGGTGGTACATCAGCTTTAATACTGCAGATAGATTATGGCTTCTGTCAATGTAATTGTCTACATCATTTCCAATCCCCCATATCTTTGTTTTTATAAAACTGCTGTTCACAAATGCTCTCCATCCAACCTCACTGAGCTCGAGCTGTTATGCAAGGAGGAATGGGAAAAAATTTCAGTCTCTCGATGTGCAAAACTGATAGAGACATACACCAAGCGACTTACAGCTGTAATCGCAGCAAAAGGTGGCGCTACAAAGTATTAACTTAAGGGGGCTGAATAATTTTGCACGCCCAATTTTTCAGTTTTTGATTTGTTAAAAAAGTTTGAAATATCCAATAAATGTCGTTCCACTTCATGATTGTGTCCCACTTGTTGTTGATTCTTCACAAAAAAATACAGTTTTATATCTTTATGTTTGAAGCCTGAAATGTGGCAAAAGGTCGCAAAGTTCAAGGAGGCCGAATACTTTCGCAAGGCACTGTATATTTGACCTTATAATTGCTGGAGACAAATGCGAAACCAGTCATCAAGTATGGCAGAAAACTGACATATAAACTTTCCCGCAGTAAAGTTGAAATGTGAAACGCTGTGCCATTATGCATTATTTGAACTGTATGGCCTTTTTGCAGGGATGTGCACTGTCAAATGTCTGAATTATAGGCTACCCCGACTTTCTCTGTTTCCTGTTTCTATCATGTTAAATGTTAGCCACTAACAGTACCGACCATCAGTAGGCCTAATAACCACACATATTCAACTGCCAATTTACTGTTACTTCCCTTCAGTTGGTACAGCCTACATCATCATTCCATTTAATTACATTGTTTCATTTACCTGAATTTGCTCCCTCTGATGCTGAGGATCATTAGTAACAGGTGATAAGACAATTGTGTAGCCTAGAGCGATTTTCTAGGTTAGCTAGCCAGCTATTGTCGTTCTTTTAAGGTAACGTAACGCAATCAACCTGCTAGCTAGCCAGCTAGCCCCCGAATAGCAGCACTGTAGAAACTATTACACTCGACGGAACGACTTGATTAGTGTAGTGTCAACATCGCAGCCACTACCAGCTAGCCTACTCCAGCAGTACTGTATCATTTCAATCATTTTAGTCAATAAGATTCTTGCTACGTAAGCTTAACTTTCTGAACATTCGAGACGTGTAGTCCACTTGTCATTCCAATCTCCTTTGCATTAGCGTAGCCTCTTCTGTACCCTGTCAACTATGTGTCTATCTATCCCTGTTCTCTCCTCTCTGCACAGACCATACAAACACTCCACACCGCGTGGCCGCGGCCACCCCAATCTGGTGGTCCCAGCGCGCACGACCCACGTGGAGTTCCTGGTCTCCGGTAGCCTCTGGAACTGCCGATCTGCGGCCAACAAGGCAGAGTTCATCTCAGCCTATGCCTCCCTCCAGTCCCTCGACTTCCTGGCACTGACGGAAACATGGATCACCACAGATAACACTGCTACTCCTACTGCTCTCTCTTCGTCCGCCCACGTGTTCTCGCACACCCCGAGAGCTTCTGGTCAGCTGGGTGGTGGCACCGGGATCCTCATCTCTCCCAAGTGGTCATTCTCTCTCTCTCCCTTACCCATCTATCTATCGCCTCCTTTGAATTCCATGCTGTCACAGTTACCAGCCCTTTCAAGCTTAACATCCTTATCATTTATCGCCTCCAGGTTCCCTCGGAGAGTTCATCAATGAGCTTGATGCCTTGATAAGCTCCTTTCCTGAAGACGGCTCACCACTCACAGTCATGGGCAACTTTAACCTCCCCACGTCTACCTTTGACTCATTCCTCTCTGCCTCCTTCTTTCCACTCCTCTCCTCTTTTGACCTCACCCTCTCACCTTCCCCCTACTCACAAGGCAGGCAATACGCTCGACCTCATCTTTACTAGATGCTGTTCTTCCACTAACCTCATTGCAACTCCCCTCCAAGTCTCCGACCACTACCTCGTATCCTTTTCCCTCTCGCTCTCATCCAACACTTCCCACACTGTCCCTACTGGATGGTATCGCGCCGTCCCAACCTTCGCTCTCTCTCCCCGCTACTCTCTCCTCTTCCATCCTATCATCTCTTCCCTCTGCTCATACCTTCTCCAACCTTTCTCCTGATTCTGCCTCCTCAACCCTCCTCTCTTCCCTTTCTGCATCCTTTGACTCTATGTCCCCTATCCTCCAGGCCGGCTCGGTCCTCCTCCCGCTCCGTGGCTCGATGAGTCATTGCGAGCTCACAGAACAGAGCTCCGGGCAGCCGAGCGGAAATGGAGGAAAATCCCGCCTCCTGCGGACCTGGCATCCTTTCACTCCCTCCTCTCTACATTTTCCTCCTCTGTCTCTGCTGCTAAAGCCACTTTCTACCACTCTAAATTCCAAGCATCTGCCTCTAACCCTAGGAAGCTCTTTGCCACCTTCTCCTCCCTCCTGAATCCTCCTCCCCCTCCCCCCCCCCTCCTCCCTCTCTGCAGATGACTTCGTCAACCATTTTGAAAAGAAGATCCGATCCTCGTTTGCTAAGTCAAACGACACCGCTGGTTCTGCTCACACTGCTCACACCCTGTGCTCTGACCTCTTTCTCCCCTCTCTCTCCAGATGAAATCTCGCTTCTTGTGACGGCCGGCCGCCCAACAACCTGCCCGCTTGACCCTATCCCCTCCTCTCTTCTCCAGACCATTTCCGGAGACCTTCTCCCTTACCTCACCTCGCTCATCAACTCATCCCTGACCGCTGGCTACGTCCCTTCCGTCTTCAAGAGAGCGAGAGTTGCACCCCTTCTGAAAAAACCTACACTCGATCCCTCCGATGTCAACAACTACAGACCAGTATCCCTTCTTTCTTTTCTCTCCAAAACTCTTGAACGTGCCGTCCTTGGCCAGCTCTCCCGCTATCTCTCTCAGAATGACCTTCTTGATCCAAATCAGTCAGGTTTCAAGACTAGTCATTCAACTGAGACTGCTCTTCTCTGTATCACGGAGGCGCTCCGCACTGCTAAAGCTAACTCTCTCTCCTCTGCTCTCATCCTTCTAGACCTATCGGCTGCCTTCGATACTGTGAACCATCAGATCCTCCTCTCCACCCTCTCCGAGTTGGGCATCTCCGGCGCGGCCCACGCTTGGATTGCGTCCTACCTGACAGGTTGCTCCTACCAGGTGGCGTGGCGAGAATCTGTCTCCGCCACGCGCTCTCACCACTGGTGTCCCCCAGGGCTCTGTTCTAGGCCCTCTCCTATTCTCGCTATACACCAAGTCACTTGGCTCTGTCATAACCTCACATGGTCTCTCCTATCATTGCTATGCAGACGACACACAATTAATCTTCTCCTTTCCCCCTTCTGATGACCAGGTGGCGAATCGCATCTCTGCATGTCTGGCAGACATATCAGTGTGGATGACGGATCACCACCTCAAGCTGAACCTCGGCAAGACGGAGCTGCTCTTCCTCCCGGGGAAGGACTGCCCGTTCCATGATCTCGCCATCACGGTTGACAACTCCATTGTGTCCTCCTCCCAGAGCGCTAAGAACCTTGGCGTGATCCTGGACAACACCCTGTTGTTCTCAACCAACATCATGGCGGTGGCCCGTTCCTGTAGGTTCATGCTCTACAACATCCGCAGAGTACGACCCTGCCTCACACAGGAAGCGGCGCAGGTCCTAATCCAGGCACTTGTCATCTCCCGTCTGGATTACTGCAACTCGCTGTTGGCTGGGCTCCCTGCCTGTGCCATTAAACCCCTACAACTCATCCAGAACGCCGCAGCCCGTCTGGTGTTCAACCTTCCCAAGTTCTCTCACGTCACCCCGCTCCTCCGCTCTCTCCACTGGCTTCCAGTTGAAGCTCGCATCCGCTACAAGACCATGGTGCTTGCCTACGGAGCTGTGAGGGGAACGGCACCGCAGTACCTCCAGGCTCTGATCAGGCCCTACACCCAAGCAAGGGCACTGCGTTCATCCACCTCTGGCCTGCTCGCCTCCCTACCATTGAGGAAGTACAGTTCCCGCTCAGCCCAGTCAAAACTGTTCGCTGCTCTGGCCCCCCAATGGTGGAACAAACTCCCTCACGACGCCAGGACAGCGGAGTCAATCACCACCTTCCGGAGACACCTGAAACCCCACCTCTTCAAGGAATACCTAGGATAGGATAAGTAATCCTTCTCACCACCCCCCTTAATGATTTAGATGCACTATTGTAAAGTGGCTGTTCCACTGGATGTCAGAAGGTGAATTCACCAATTTGTAAGTCGCTCTGGATAAGAGCGTCTGCTAAATGACTTAAATGTAAATGTAAATAATATGAAAATAAAAAAAACATGTTGGCTAATTAAATCAATATGAAGCAGAGCGCAGGCCAAGCCTTAATTGTTTGAACCGTATGCATGGCGCAGTACATGGCTGTGACATCACAGAGTTCCATGGTTAGTCCAGACAATAGAAGAGGGTGTAGCCTATACTTGGCTGTGACATCACAGAGTTCCATGGTTAGTCCAGACAATAGACGAGGGTGTAGCCTATACTTGGCTGTAACATCACAGAGTTCCATGGTTAGTCCAGACAATGGACGAGGGTGTAGCCTATACTTGGCTGTGACATCACAGAGTTCCATGGTTAGTCCAGACAATGGACGAGGGTGTAGCCTATACTTGGCTGTGACATCACAGAGTTCCATGGTTAGTCCAGGCAATGGACGAGGGTGTAGCCTATACTTGACTGTGACGTCACAGAGTTCCATGGTTAGTCCAGACAATGGACGAGGGTGTAGCCTATACTTGGCTGTGACATCACAGAGTTCCATGGTTAGTCCAGACAATGGACGAGGGTGTAGCCTATACTTGGCTGTGACATCACAGAGTTCCATGGTTAGTCCAGACAATGGACGAGGGTGTAGCCTATACTTGGCTGTGACATCACAGAGTTCCATGGTTAGTCCAGGCAATAGACGAGGGTGTAGCCTATACTTGGCTGTGACGTCACAGAGTTCCATGGTTAGTCCAGACAATGGACGAGGGTGTAGCCTATACTTGGCTGTGACATCACAGAGTTCCATGGTTAGTCCAGGCAATAGACGAGGGTGTAGCCTATACTTGGCTGTGACGTCACAGAGTTCCATGGTTAGTCCAGACAATGGACGAGGGTATTGCCTATACTTGGCTGTGACATCACAGAGTTCCATGGTTAGTCCAGGGAATAGACGAGGGTGTAGCCTATACTTTTACATTTACATTTAAGTCATTTGGCAGACGCTCTTATACTTGGCTGTGACGTCACAGAGTTCCATGGTTAGTCCAGACAATGGACGAGGGTGTAGCCTATACTTGGCTGTGACATCGCAGAGTTCCATGGTTAGTCCAGGCAATAGACGAGGGTGTAGCCTATACTTGGCTGTGACGTCGCAGAGTTCCATGGTTAGTCCAGACAATGGACGAGGGTATAGCCTATACTTGGCTGTGACATCACAGAGTTCCATGGTTAGTCCAGACAATGGACGAGGGTATAGCCTATACTTGGCTGTGACATCACAGAGTTCCATGGTTAGTCCAGACAATGGACGAGGGTGTAGCCTATACTTGGCTGTGACATCACAGAGTTCCATGGTTAGTCCAGACAATAGAGGAGGGTGTAGCCTATACTTGGCTGTGACATCACAGAGTTCGAAGGTTAGCCCAGGCAATAGATGAGGGTGTAGCCTATACTTAGCTGTGACGTCACAGAGTTCCATGGTTAGTCCAGACAATAGACGAGGGTGTAGCCTATACTTGGCTGTGACATCACAGAGTTCCATGGTTAGTCCAGACAATGGATGAGGGTGTAGCCTATACTTGGCTGTGACATCACAGAGTTCCATGGTTAGTCCAGACAATGGATGAGGGTGTAGCCTATACTTGGCTGTGACATCACACAGTTCCATGGTTAGTCCAGACAATAGACGAGGGTGTAGCCTATTCTTGGCTGTGACATCACAGAGTTCCATGGTTAGTCCAGACAATGAATGAGGGTGTAGCCTATACTTGGCTGTGACATCACACAGTTCCATGGTTAGTCCAGACAATGGATGAGGGTGTAGCCTATACTTGGCTGTGACGTCACAGAGTTCCATGGTTAGTCCAGACAATGGATGAGGGTGTAGCCTATACTTGGCTGTGACATCACAGAGTTCCATGGTTAGTGCAGGCAATAGATGAGGGTGTGGCCTATATTTGTACACTATTCTCCCTACTATAATTATATGTAGACTTATCTTCCAACATTACCATGAATTAAAGAACTGAATGTGGCAATTTTCAAAATGAATCAAACCACCGTTTTCTATCTTTCGTGTGTAAAGCCTCTCCAAACCAGTTCTTTATGATTCAGAAGTACTTTCCTAACCCTAAATAATCTACAAGATCAGTGTATTTTAAATATGATAATTGCTGCTCAATCCGAGACAAATATGCTCATATTTAGATGGCTTTCTTTCATTGATCCCTAATATATCTCAACCTGTTCTCTCTTTATATTCTATTGAGTCTGTCGCCAAAATTCTAACTAAAAGGTACCCTATATTTAAAGGGAATGTTTTCAGATAAATGTCCTGAAAACCCTATTGAATGAAAACTCCATGAGAAAATCTGTTGGCTGGCATGTGGGAGGGTTTTCAGCAGGTTAATCAAATGTATTCAGCGCACGTAAGGGAAAAAGCAAAGCCTGTTACACACCTTCATAAGGTCAGTCTGAATACCGACTACAGAGAAGTGGGTAGAAAAGGCGTGCATAAAAACATGTCCTAAGTCGGAATCGGACTTATGCAAATAGTTAACTGTTAGCACCGGTAGAAAATTTTGTAATTTGAAACATGCATTTGAAAAGCATCATAGTATATTTTCATCAAAATGCTTCAGGTTTCTTTAAAAAAAATATATATATTTTTTAATCTAAACGTATAACTAAGTTTACAATCCGCATCATTACACACACCTGGAAACCCATCATTACGCACACCTGGCAACCCATCATTACGCACACCTGGCAACCCATCATTACACACACCTGGCAACCCATCATTACGCACACCTGGCAACCCATCATTGCGCACACCTGGCAACCCATCATTGCGCACACCTGGAAACCCATCATTACGCACACCTGGAAACCCATCATTACGCACACCTGGCAACCCATCATTACGCACACCTGGCAACCCATCATTATGCACACCTGGAAACCCATCATTACGCACACCTGGCAACCCATCATTACACACACCTAGCAACCCATCATTACGCACACCTGGCAACCCATCATTACGCACACCTGGCAACCCATCATTACGCACACCTGGAAACCCATCATTACGCACACCTGGCAACCCATCATTACGCACACCTGGAAACCCATCGTCAGTCACCCCTGGAGTTCATTACTCCCTTGATGACCCTTTATAGAGCACTCTTCTGTTATCAGCTTGTTTGTGTTTCTATCTCAGACGCGGCTCTTGTTTTGTATCGCTGCATGTTCGTTATTATTAAACTCACTGACTGCACTTACTTCCTGACTCCCTGCGTCTACGTTCACAATACTTAAAACATGTAAATACTTCCAACGTGTGAAATCATTCATATAGATATAAATCAGTAACATCTTTTTTATATCGACGTTTAGTAGAGTTGTAGGCTCTTAAGGTTTCACGCGTCAATAGATTTCAAATCATACACGTTCAATAAATGATCACTAATAATCAACATGAGGATGATAAATAATGGCTACTTACTGATCACCAGATCTTCCAATATCACTAGATCTTTTAATAAAGTGACACCATACAATCTGATCTGCTATCCGTAAAAGTATAGCCTTCTACAGCGCCAGAAAGGAATGAATTCTTTTGTCTGTTACCCTCCCTAATGTGTAGTTGGTTTATATTTCATGTTTTGGGCCCCCATTAACATCTACCATCTGCAAGCAATTACTTAGTGTCTAATCTGGCTCTGTAACAATCATGTATTTTCCCTCGGTGCGCACACATACACACACACACACACACACACACACACACACACACACACACACACACACACACACACACACACACACACACACACACACACACACACACACACGCCCAAACACAGACGGCCTCCCCCCACCTACCTCCATCTCCAGCCTGCTAGCAGTCCCCACCTACCTCCATCTCCAGCCTGCTAGCAGTCCCCACCTACCTCCATCTCCAGCCTGCTAGCAGTCCCCACCTCTCCAGCCTCCATCTCCAGCCTGCTAGCAGTCCCCACCTACCTCCATCTCCAGCCTGCTAGCAGTCCCCACCTACCTCCATCTCCAGCCTGCTAGCAGTCCCCACCTGCCTCCATCTCCAGCCTGCTAGCAGTCCCCACCTTCCTCCATCTCCAGCCTGCTAGCAGTCCCCACCTACCTCCA
>NW_027007943.1:0-1090 GCF_036934945.1 Oncorhynchus masou masou | reverse complement strand
TAAATGCTCCACAACATCAACGAAGCTAAAAGTTAACCTGGGAACACGCATAGGAGAAAAGCCTTACTCCTGTTCTGACTGTGGTGTTAGTTTCTCTTGACTGGATACCTTAAACACACCCAACATATACATGAAGGAGAGAAGCCTTACTCCTGCTCTGTTTGGTAAAATGCTTGGGAGAGCAAACAGTGTGGCTCTGAATGCTCCGGAGAGCGATGCGAACTGACAATCTGACAACGCTCTGAATTTACGAAAGCCCAAGCGCACTCTGGCACTCCAGATTGAATTTAGGACCACATCCATAATTTAAAAATAAAGTATTTGTGTTTGGTGAGTCCACCAAATCAGATGCAGTAGGGATGCTCAAATTTAAAAAAGTACAGTAGGGATGCGCAAATTTTGAAAGTACATTATTTTCTTTATGAATGTAGTGGAGTAAAAGTGGAAGTTGTCAAAAATATCAAAAGTAAAGTACAGATACCTCCCAAAACTACTGATGTAGCACTTAAATATTTGTACTTAAGTACTTTACACCACCAATTGCAGGGAATACTGACTGAAGATGTTCCTCCCTACGAGGCCCATGAGACTGTGTTGGGATGTGATTTGAATAGGACTGTGACTGAACGAGTGGGAAGTTTTTATTTATCTATATTTGTATTTTGTTTTGATGTCGTTGTTCCCCCTCCCTTTTCAACATTGGACGTGTATCTTTTTCTACAGTTTACTAACCGTACAGTAGGTGGCGGCAGACACGTTATATTTGTGTAAATGTCAGTATACCAGAGAAGAAGATGACGCTGCTGCACTGTCCAAGTGGGGAACAGGAAGTTCCGGGTCGAAACGACAGAACTGTGCTGTTGTGTCGATAGTGGTTGTGTTCGTTTCAAATGTATCATTGTAGGTATGTAATAGCATGTTTAAACTTTCAAATGTCGAAAGAATATATAACATGCTAGGTAACAAATCCGTTTCACGTCTGGTAATGGTTTTAGTTGTATGTGTTATTTTGGAAGTCTAACCGAGTGAGTGAAGAACGTGATTAAAAACGATTTTACAAGTCACAGGTAGACTTTGGGTTTGTCTGAGT
>NW_027007942.1:0-1091 GCF_036934945.1 Oncorhynchus masou masou | reverse complement strand
GTTAGAGAGGGTCATACCACACACCTAAATATAACTACCATAGCTGGTGGTAGGTGTTAGAGAGGGGTCATACCACACACCTAAATATAACTACCATAGCTGGTGGTAGGTGTTAGAGAGGGGTCATACTACACACCTAAATATAACTACCATAGCTGGTGGTAGGGGTTAGAGAGGGGTCATACCACACACCTAAATATAACTACCATAGCTGGTGGTAGGTGTTAGAGAGGGGTCATACCACACACCTAAATATAACTACCATAGCTGGTGGTAGGTGTTAGAGAGGGGTCATACCACACACCTAAATATAACTACCATAGCTGGTGGTAGGGTTAGAGAGGGGTCATACCACACACCTAAATATAACTACCATAGCTGGTGGTAGGGGTTAGAGAGGGTCATACCACACACCTAAATATAACTACCATAGCTGGTGGTAGGTGTTAGAGAGGGGTCATACCACACACCTAAATATAACTACCATAGCTGGTGGTAGGGGTTAGAGAGGGGTCATACGCACACCTAAATATAACTACCATAGCTGGTGGTAGGGGTTAGAGAGGGTCATACCACACACCTAAATATAACTACCATAGCTGGTGGTAGGGGTTAGAGAGGGGTCATACCACACACCTAAATATAACTACCATAGCTGGTGGTAGGTGTTAGAGAGGGGTCATACCACACACCTAAATATAACTACCATAGCTGGTGGTAGGGGTTAGAGAGGGGTCATACCACACACCTAAATATAACTACCATAGCTGGTGGTAGGTGTTAGAGAGGGGTCATACCACACACCTAAATATAACTACCATAGCTGGTGGTAGGTGTTAGAGAGGGGTCATACCACACACCTAAATATAACTACCATAGCTGGTGGTAGGTGTTAGAGAGGGGTCATACTACACACCTAAATATAACTACCATAGCTGGTGGTAGGTGTTAGAGAGGAGGTCATACCACACACCTAAATATAACTACCATAGCTGGTGGTAGGTGGTTAGAGAGGGGTCATACCACTACACCTAAATATAACTACCATAGCTGGTGGTAGGTGTTAGAGAGGGTCATACCACACCTAAATA
>NW_027007941.1:0-1095 GCF_036934945.1 Oncorhynchus masou masou | reverse complement strand
GGACTGACCAATGTTTATGGGGCTGACAGAGGATGACAGAGTAGTGATGGAGGGACTGACCAATGTCTATGGTGCTGACAGAGGATGACAGAGTAGTGATGGAGGGACTGACCAATGTCTATGGTGCTGACAGAGGATGACAGAGTAGTGATGGAGGGACTGACCAATGTCTATGGTGCTGACAGAGGATGACAGAGTAGTGATGGAGGGACTGACCAATGTCTATGGTGCTGACAGAGGATGACAGAGTAGAGCTGGAGGGACTGACCAATGTCTATGGGGCTGACAGAGGATGACAGAGTAGAGCAGGAGGGACTGACCAATGTCTATGGTGCTGACAGAGGATGACAGAGTAGAGCTGGGAGGGACTGACCAATGTCTATGGTGCTGACAGAGGATGACAGAGTAGAGCTGGAGGGACTGACCAATGTCTATGGTGCTGACAGAGGATGACAGAGTAGAGCTGGAGGGACTGACCAATGTCTATGGTGCTGTCTGAGGATGACAGAGAAGGGCTGGAGGGACTGACCAATGTTTATGGGGCTGACAGAGGATGACAGTGTAGTGATGGAGGGACTGACCAATGTTTATGGGGCTGACAGAGGATGACAGACTAGTGATGGAGGGACTGACCAATGTCTATGGTGCTGACAGAGGATGACAGAGTAGTGATGGAGGGACTGACCAATGTCTATGGTGCTGACAGAGGATGACAGAGTAGTGATGGAGGGACTGACCAATGTCTATGGTGCTGACAGAGGATGACAGAGTAGTGATGGAGGGACTGACCAATGTCTATGGTGCTGACAGAGGATGACAGAGTAGAGCTGGAGGGACTGACCAATGTCTATGGGGCTGACAGAGGATGACAGAGTAGAGCAGGAGGGACTGACCAATGTCTATGGTGCTGACAGAGGATGACAGAGTAGAGCTGGAGGGACTGACCAATGTCTATGGTGCTGACAGAGGATGACAGAGTAGAGCTGGAGGGACTGACCAATGTCTATGGTGCTGACAGAGGATGACAGAGTAGAGCTGGAGGGACTGACCAATGTCTATGGGGCTGACAGAGTGGACTACCCTCAGACTACACCG
>NW_027007940.1:0-1096 GCF_036934945.1 Oncorhynchus masou masou | reverse complement strand
GGAGGAATGGGCCAAATTTCACCCAACTTATTGTGGGAAGCTTGTGGAAGGCTACCCGACACGTTTGACCCAAGTTAAACAATTTAATGGCAATGCTACCAAATACTAATTGAGTGTATGCAAACGTATGACCTACTGGGAATGTGATGAAAGAAATAAAAGCTGAAATAAATCCTTCTCTCTACTATTATTCTGACATTTGACATTCTTTAAAAACATTTTTTTTAAGTAACTGACCTAGAAAGGAAATTTTAACTTTGATTAAAAGTCAGGAATTGTGAAAAACTGAGTTTAAATGTATATGGCAGCGGTGTATGTAAACTTCCAACTTCAACTGTTTGTGCTATCATTTCATTGTGTCTAGGAATTTATATCCATCCATCTCCACGATTATGTATTTTGGGAAATGTAAATATTGGTGATCAATGTCAGAGAACGTTTTGTTATCTAGGTCTGATTTCTTCCCCAAAAATATATAGCCATCAATTGGAAAGCCTCATATTCCCCCCACAATAACAAACTGGAGGTCTGAGTTTTTTAGCTACGTACCATTAAACTCTACATATTATAATATCAAACATATGCCAGACATATTTGACAGAATTTGAACAGAATATGGACAGAATAGGTATTTTGTTTTTGTGTTGTTTCTGTTTGTGATTGTCAGTTTATTTTTGATTTTTTTTGCCTTATTGTTTTGTTCATGGATCCAACTGTGAGAATGAATGTATGTGGATTTGTGTGTGTGGGGGGGGGAGATGTATATTGACACTGTGTGAGTTTAAACTTAGCTGAATTGTCAACAAAAACAAGAAAACCACCCAAGTGCTTATGAGGTTGTGTATGTGTGTGTATATGTGTGTGCGTGCCTTGAAACATGGCCTCTTACATCATCCTATGTAACACATGCTGGCGCCAAACCATGTAACCACTCCCAATGAGAGCTGTGGCATGGAGAGACCAGTTGCCAGTAACTGGTTTTAACCAGCAATCTTTCATGTTTTAACATTTTGTTTGGTTTTGGTCTGGTATTTATTTCCTAGATTGAACTATTGTACAAATCCCCCAAAGCACCTGTACGAAATGGACAGATCAC
>NW_027007939.1:0-1098 GCF_036934945.1 Oncorhynchus masou masou | reverse complement strand
TCCACCAGACTCTTCCAGATCCGCCAGTCAGCCAGGATCTGCCAGAGCCTTCCTCCTCTCCTGTGTTGCCGGAGTCTCCCTCCTGTCCGGTGCTGCCGGAGTCTGAAGAGCCCCTCCTTCCCGAGCGCCCCTCCTTCCCGAGCTGCCCCTCCTTCCCGAGCTGCCCCTCCTTCCCGAGCTGCCCCTCCTTCCCGAGCTGCCCCTCCGTCCCGAGCTGCCCCTCCGTCCCGAGCTGCCCCTCCGTCCCGAGCTGCCCCTCCGTCCCGAGCTGCCCCTCCTTCCCGAGCTGCCCCTCCGTCCCGAGCTGCCCCTCTGTCCAGTGGGGTTATATAGTCGGGTCGCCGTAGTTAGGAGGCCAAGGAAGCGGACAAGGTGGCGGACAAAGACTATGGTGAAGTGGGGGCCACGTCCAGCACCAGAGCCGCCACCGCAGACAGATGCCCACCCAGACCCTCCCCAATAGGTTCAGATTTTGCAAACGGAGTCCGCACCTTGGGGGGGGGGGTGTACTTTCACACGCTGACCATAGTTTGCTTTGTATGTTTTGTATGGTCAGGGTGTGATCTGAGTGGGCATTCTATGTTGTGTGTCTAGTTTGTCTGTTTCTGTGTTTGGCCTGATATGGTTCTCAATCAGAGGCAGGTGTTGGTCATTGTCTCTGATTGGGAACCATATTTCGGTAGCCTGTTTGGTGTTGGGTTTTGTGGGTGATTGTCCTTTTGTCTGTCGTGTGCTAGTTTGCACCAGTATTAGTCTGTTTCGGTTTTCGTGTATTGTTTATTGTTTTTTCATATTGATTCGTGTTTACTTCAGTTTTATTAAACATGGATCTTAATAGACACGCTCGCATTTTGGTCCGACTCTCTTTCACCTACAGAAAACCGTGACATCTATTTAACATTGTGTTGGGGGCGGACTTAGTGATTTGGGGGCCCGTTTCAAAATACCGCTGACCTGTCCTACCCCGAGAAAGGGACAATAAATACTGAAGAATTGTTTGAAAATCATTTTTCATACACATAGTAGGAAGTACGTCACAGTTGAGATGAGAGATATGCCACATGAATTTCATCACTTTGGTTTGTCAGACCTCACTAT
>NW_027007938.1:0-1102 GCF_036934945.1 Oncorhynchus masou masou | reverse complement strand
CAGCTTGGTGATAGCAGTTATCATTGAACCTGGTGTTCAGTCTTCAGGCTGCTGTACAGCTTGGTGATAGCAGTTGTCATTGAACCTGGTGGTCAGTCTTTAGGCTGCTGTACAGCTTGAGTGATAGCAGCTATCATTCAACCTGGTGGTCAGTCTTTAGGCTGCTGTACAGCTTGGTGATAGCAGCTATCATTCAACCTGGTGGTCAGTCTTTAGGCTGCTGTACAGCTTGGTGATAGCAGCTATCATTCAACCTGGTGGTCAGTCTTTAGGCTGCTGTACAGTGGTGATAGCAGCTATCATTCAACCTGGTGGTCAGTCTTTAGGCTGCTGTACAGCTTGGTGGATGGCAGTTATCATTGAACCTGGTGGTCTTTCTTTAGGCTGCTGTACAGCTTGGTGATAGCAGTTATCATTGAACCTGGTGGTCAGTCTTTAGGCTGCTATACAGCTTGGTGATAGCAGTTATCATTGAACCTGGTGGTCAGTCTTTTAGCTGCTGTACAGCTTGGTGATAGCAGCTATCATTCAACCTGGTGGTCAGTCTTTAGGCTGCTGTACAGCTTGGTGATAGCAGTTATCATTCAACCTGGTGGTCAGTCTTTAGGCTGCGGTACAGCTTGGTGATAGCAGTTATCATTCAACCTGGCGGTCAGTCTTTAGGCTGCTGTACAGCTTGGTGATAGCAGCTATCATTCAATCTGGTGGTCAGTCTTTAGGCTGCTGTACAGCTTGACGGACCGTAAAAGATGAAACATTTATCCTTCTATATTTGGGTTTCTGAGAATAAAACAGCTTCTGAATAATCAATGTAGAAATATGTGTTTACAGTAATACAGATCTGTTCAATATGTGGTTGTTGTTGTTGTTGTTGATGATGACTGATTGTATCCATTAGGAAATAGATTTTGCATCATGCATCAAGTCATCTTAAATAGACAGATGTAGAAAGACATGCAACACATCACACACATTACAGACAGACAGTATTCACATAGACAACCATATAGCACAATACAACACAATACAATATGAGCCTGGTTCAGTTTCAGTAATGAGGCCCTGTACCCCATTTACAGTTTCTGCCTCTATGCATCAGGTG
>NW_027007937.1:0-1104 GCF_036934945.1 Oncorhynchus masou masou | reverse complement strand
GCTTGGACATTGTTGTTCAACTTCATATCTAAGACTGCAAGGCCTGAGAATTATTGTGTCTGAATCTGCATCGCAAGATTGAAGGAAAGAGTATCTTTGTACTTGTTAAAAATGACTAGCTTTCCTCATTGGGACAGGTTCACAATTTTGATGTCTATTGTTGCATAGCAAAGTCTTTATGATGTCAAATAGGTTCCTTTAATTTCATTAGCTCAGCTAATTCGTACATGTTTGCAATTTCCTTAAATAAGGCATTTTCCTTGTTGCTTTGAAAATCTTGGACATTGTTGTTAAACTTTAATGATCCAAGACTGCAAGGCCTGAGAATTATTGTGTCTGAATCTGCATCGCAAGATTGAAGGAAAGAGTATCTTTGTACTTGTTAAAAATCACTAGCTTTCCTCATTGGGACAGGTTCACAATTTTGATGTCTATTGTTGCATAGCAAAGTCTTTATGATGTCAAATAGGTTCCTTTAATTTCATTAGCTCAGCTAATTCGTACATGTTTGCAATTTCCCTAAATAAGGCATTTTCCTTGTTGCTTTGAAAATCTTGGACATTGTTGTTAAACTTTAATGATCCAAGACTGCAAGGCCTGAGAATTATTGTGTCTGAATCTGCATCGCAAGATTGAAGGAAAGAGTATCTTTGTACTTGTTAAAAATCACTAGCTTTCCTCATTCGGACAGGTTCACAACTTTGATGTATGTTGTTGCTAAGCAAAGTCTGTATGATGTCAAATAGGGTCGTTTAATTTCATTGGCTCAGCAAATTCGTACATGTTTGCAATTTCCCTAAATAAGGCATTGGCCTTGTTGCTTTGAAAAGCTTGGACATTGTTGTTCAACTTTAATAATCTAAGACTGCAAGGCCTGAGAATTATTGTGTCTGAATCTGCATCGCAAGATTGAAGGAAAGAGTATCTTTGTACTTGTTAAAAATCACTAGCTTTCCTCATTCGGATAGGTTCATACAGCAAAGTCTGAATGATGTCAAATAGGGTCGTTTAATTTCATTAGCTCAGCTAATTCGTACATGTTGGCAATTTCCCTAAATAAGGCATTGGTCTTGTTGTTCTGAAAAGCTTGGACATTGTTGTTCA
>NW_027007936.1:0-1104 GCF_036934945.1 Oncorhynchus masou masou | reverse complement strand
AATCAAATCAAATCAAATTTATTTATATAGCCCTTCGTACATCAGCTGATATCTCAAAGTGCTGTACAGAAACCCAGCCTAAAACCCCAAACAGCAAGCAATGCAGGTGTAGAAGCACGGTGGCTAGGAAAAACTCCCTAGAAAAGTCCTAGGGCCGCGGTTCAGTTGAAACTGGCAGGCAGCACGGCCAGGTGGACTGTGACAGCAAGGAGTCATCATGTCAGGTAGTCCTGGGGCATGGTCCTAGGGCTCAGGTCCTCCGAGAGAGAGAGAAGGAGAGAATTAGGAGAACGCACACTAGATTCACACAGGACACCGAATTGGACAGGAGAAGTACCAGATATAACAAACTGACCCCAGCCCCGACACATAAACTACTGCAGCATAAATACTGAAGGCTGAGACAGGAGGGGTCAGGAGACACTGTGGCCCCACCCGAGGACACCCCGGACAGGGCCAAACAGGAAGGATATAACCCCACCCACTATGCCAAAGCACAGCCCCCACACCACTGGAGGGATATCTTCAACCACCAACTTACCATCCTGAGACAAAGCTGAGTATAGCCCGCAAAGATCTCCGCCACGGCACAACCCAAGGGGGGGGCCCAACCCAGACAGGATGACCACATCAGTGAATCAACCCACTCAGGTGACGCACCCCGGGACGGCATGAGAGAGCCCCAGCAAGCCAGTGACTCAGCCCCTGTAATAGGGTTAGAGGCAGAGAATCCCAGTGGAAAGAGGGAACCGGCCAGGCAGAGACAGCAAGGGTGGTTCGTTGCTCCAGAGCCTTTCCGTTCACCTTCCCACTCCTGGGCCAGACTACACTCAATCATATGACCCACTGAAGAGATGAGTCTTCAGTAAAGACTTAAAGGTTGAGACCGAGCTTGCGTCTCTGACATGGGTAGGCAGACCGTTCCATAAAATGGAGCTCTATGGGAGAAAGCCTGCCTCCAGCTGTTTGCTTAGAAATTCTAGGGACAATTAGGAGGCCTGCGTCTTGTGACCGTAGCGTACGTGTAGGTATGTACGGCAGGACCAAATCAGAGAGATAGGTAGGAGCAAGCCCATGCAATGTTCTGTGAGTTAGCAGTAAAAC
>NW_027007935.1:0-1108 GCF_036934945.1 Oncorhynchus masou masou | reverse complement strand
ATTTCACAGGCGGGCCACAAACAGGCAAATAACAAAAAGCATCTCGGAACGCACAACTCGTCGGTCGTTGTCAGTGGATTGTATTGGCGGGAAGAACAAAAATATCGTCTGCAGAGTAATCGAAGTCGCCGCATCTAATGTCAAGTCACAGGTGAGCTGCCTTGTTAATCCCTAAAAATAAATAATAACACGATTGCGTTAAAAATACCCATTAAGCCATTTGTTAAGATTTCCCCCATGTGGACCTGTTGTCACTCTTACCCTGATGGTTGCTGATATTTCCAGACACTTTTTCGGTCTTATCTGAGGAATGTTATCATTTATATCAGAATGGCCATATTCTGAGGCCAGTTTAGCGTTCATTCAATGACGATTTACTACTCTCTTCCATTGAAGGCCATATTGAGGTTAAATCAATGACTGGAGTTTTTCATTGATAAAAACAAATGACTATTGAAAGTGCAAGTCGGTATTGTGCATAAATTTACTGGTCTCTGTGGTGATTTTAGAAGGCTGTGCCTATTTCTACTTTTACCCCATACTCTTTAACCCGATACCCAGGTACTGTGCTGTAGTCAGGATGGCCGAGCAGTCTAAGGCGCTGCGTTCAGGTCGCAGTCTCCCATGGAGGCGTGGGTTCAAATCCCACTTCTGATAAGAGTCATGCTGCTTCGCAGTAATAATGTGATTATGAAATAACAACTTCACTCAGTGAAATAATAATTTATAAAAAACACTCTCAAATGCAAACCTTCTGGAGCTGAGCAAAGATCAAGGAAAATAAGAAAACAGATGTACTTAATAACAAATGAATGGGGGGAACATTTAATGTTATTGCATTATAATGAGTTACTGCATTTTCTTTCATTTGTAAAATTATCACTTTCTGTAGGCTATGCCTGGTGGCCCTTTCAATCCTAACAAGACTGTTGTCGTGGCCGAGTGGTTAAGGTGATGGATCGAATCCTGCTGACAAAAAAACTGCATTTTCTTGACCCCTCCGGGGATTTCAAGACCATTAGTTGTCCATTTGGGATAGGACTGCAGGCCATCTATCCCACCTCACACCTTAACACACCTGGTTATCCATCCTTCAAGCTCTGTAGGC
>NW_027007934.1:0-1109 GCF_036934945.1 Oncorhynchus masou masou | reverse complement strand
CATATCTACCAGGACCAGCAGACACCTGCATGAATCTACCAGGACCAGCAGACACGCAGCATGAATCTACCAGGACCAGCAGACACGCAGCATGAAACTACCAGGACCAGCAGACACGCAGCATGAATCTACCAGGACCAGCAGACACCTCATGAATCTACCAGGACCAGCAGACACGCAGCATGAATCTACCAGGACCAGCAGACACGCAGCATGAATCTACCAGGACCAGCAGACACCTCATGAATCTACCAGGACCAGCAGACACCCTGCATGAATCTACCAGGACCAGCAGACACCTCATGAATCTACCAGGACCAGCAGACACCTGCATGAATCTACCAGGACCAGCAGACACACAGCATGAGATCTACCAGGACCAGCAGACACACAGCATGAATCTACCAGGACCAGCAGACACCTCATGAATCTACCAGGACCAGCAGACACCTCATGAATCTACCAGGACCAGCAGACACCTCATGAATCTACCAGGACCAGCAGACACGCAGCATGAATCTACCAGGACCAGCAGACACCTGCATGAATCTACCAGGACCAGCAGACACACAGCATGAATCTACCAGGACCAGCAGACACACAGCATGAATCTACCAGGACCAGCAGACACGCAGCATGAATCTACCAGGACCAGCAGACACGCAGCATGAATCTACCAGGACCAGCAGACACTTAGCATGAATCTACCAGGACCAGCAGACACCTCATGAATCTACCAGGACCAGCAGACACGCAGCATGAATCTACCAGGACCAGCAGACACTTAGCATGAATCTACCAGGACCAGCAGACACACAGCATGAATCTACCAGGACCAGCAGACACACTAGCATGAATCTACCAGGACCAGCAGACACGCAGCATGAATCTACCAGGACCAGCAGCATGAATCTACCAGGACCAGCAGACACGCAGCATGAATCTACCAGGACCAGCAGACTTCCCGGCGTGCAAACAAAAGCACAAAAACATAGATAGCTAAAATGTAAAACATACAATAGTCACATTCCTACCTCACCCTGATTGGAGGACCTCCGCGTCCATCCCACCTCCGCCTGAGTTGGAGGACACTCCATAATCTCATCCTT
>NW_027007933.1:100092-115498 GCF_036934945.1 Oncorhynchus masou masou | reverse complement strand
CATATTGTTATATTGTTTTACAAGAGCTTCTGTTAATAACCTAAGCTGTCAACACAAGAAACATATGTAGCCTAAGACAAATCAAATCAAAATCAAATCAAATTGTACTTGCTACATGCGCCGAAATACAACTGTTGGTTGTAGACCTTACAGTGAAATGCTTATTTACAAGCCCTTAACCGACAATGCAGTTTTAAGAAAATACCTATAAAAAGTAACAAATAATTAAAGAGCAGCAGTAAAATAACACTAGCAAGGCTATAAACAGGGGGTACCGGTACATAGTCAATGTGTTCGTGCACCGGTTAGTCGAGGTAATTGAGGTAATATGTACATGTTGGTAGAGTTATTAAGGTGACTATGCATAGATAATAACAGAGAGTAGCAGCAGCGTATGGGGGGGGGGGGCAATGCAAATAGTCTGGGAAGCCATTTGATTAGATGTTCAGAGGGTAGAAGCTGTTTAGAAGACTCTTGGACCTAGACTTGGCGCTCCGGTACCACTTTCCGTGCAGGAACAATCTATGACTAGGGTGGCTGTAGTCTTTGACAGTTTTTAGGGCCTTCCCCTGACGTACTGGGCTGTACACACTACCCTCTGTAGTGCCTTGCAGTCGGAGGCAGAGCCGTTGCCATACCAGGCAGTGATGTACTGGGCTGTACACACTACCCTCTGCAGTGCCATGCTGTCGGAGGCCAAGCAGTTGCCATACCAGGCAGTGCTGCAACCCGTCAGGATGCTATCGATAGTGCAGCTGTAGAACCTTTTGAGGATCTGAGGACCCATGTCAAATCTTTTCAGACTCCTGACGGGGAATAGGCTTTGTTGTGCCCTCTTCACAACTGTCTTGGTGTGCTTGGACCATGTTAGTACGCCAAGGAACTTGAAGCTCTCAACCTGCTCCACTACAGCCCCGTCGATGAGAATGAGGACGTGCTCGGTCCTCCTTTTTCTGTAGTCCACACTAATCTCCTTTGTCATGATCACGTTGAGGGAGAGGTTGTTGTCCTTGCAGCACACGGTCAGGTCTCTGAACTCCTCCCTAAAGGCTGTCTCATCGTTGTCGGTGATCAGGCCTACCACTGTTGTGTCTGCAAACTTAATGATGGTGTTGGAGTTGTGCCTGGCCGTGCCTGACCGTGCAGTCGTGACTGAACAGGGAGGACAGGAAGGAACTGAGCACGCACCCTTGAGGGGCCCCCATGTTGAGGATCAGCATGGCAGATGTGTTGTTACCTACCCTTACCACCTGGGCTACTCAGGATAGTGGCATGCACAGGAGCAATTCACTCACCAGGTCAGAGGTGTCTCAAAGGGAAGGGACCACATTTACATTTAACATTGACATGTTAGTCATTTAGCAGGCACTCTTATCCAATTAGGGTTAAGTGCCTTGCTCAAGGGCACATCGGTTGATTTGACCCGCTAGGCTACTTGGCAACACTTGACACCCCTTAGTAGCAAAACCAGACCTCCATCAATTTACTGCAATGAGTTATGGGTCAACCACACGAACCTCTGTAGTTTTAAAACATGTCTCCATCACATTGTTCCTATGCGGTAACATTTTAGTGGTGTGGTATACATAGGTATGGTATAATGGTTACCTAAACAAAACATGACACTTGACATGAACATCCTTGGTCATCTAAAACAACTATGATAGGTTTCTTGAGATTAGGACATCATACAATATTCAAGTAGTAAACTGGTGTTATGTTCCCCAGTTTCTGTTATGGGTTTGTATGTGTTTGAATGTGTGTATTTCAGGAAATGGCTTCCTGAAGTCCAAAGCAGCTGATTGGTCAGCCACATTTCAGATTGGTACTCTGACCCCGCCCTGTCGTCAGGAGATACAGCTGTCTGCGTTACCAGCTCCTTCTGCAGCTTGAAAAGCCAGTGTTCCTTTTGTCAGGAAGCAGGAGCTTCTTGGATGTCCTGTGTTGGATGTTGTTCAGAGACAGTTTAGTGGGAAGTATTTTGTAGCTGCTACTTCTGAGGTATGCGTGTGCCAATAGGACTGTGTTTTTGATTATTGAACTTGTTCACTTTAAGTTTGTATTATTCTGTTTCATTTGTTCCCAGGGGGAGGGGAAGGCACCTGGGAGTGCTTAGGCAAGAGGCCTGCGGTCATACATATACCCGTGTTAAGAAAATACATTCCCAGTAAACTGTAATATTCTCTGTCTCTGTCATCCTTACTCGCACCTACAATCACATACCTCTTTCACTCCACGGGGAGTTGAGTGTAGCAGGGTGTTGCGTTCCCTCAAGAGGCGTGCGTAACACTGATATCATAAGTGCAGGTCATGTCAACTGAAACAGAAGCGTTGTATGTCACTGAATGTTTGAATAAGGTACCTTACTAGCACTGTCTTTTCTGATTGCTACTTTATTTAGGAAAAATGTATACTGAACAAAAAATATAAACGCAACTTGTAAAATGTTGGTCCCGTGATACATGAGCTGAAAAGAAATGTTCCATACGCGCAAAGTTTATTTCTCTCAAATTTTGTGTGCAAATTTGTTTACATCCCTTTAGTGAGCGTTTTTCCTTTGCCAAGATATCCACCTGACAGATGTGGCATATGAAGAAGTTAAACCGCACGATCATTACATAAGTGCACCTTGTGCTGGGGACAATAAAAGGCCACTCTAAAATGTGCAGTTTTGTCACACAACACAATGCCACCGATGTCTCAAGATTTGAGGGAGCATGCAATTGGAATGTTGACTGCAGGAATGTCCACCAGAGCTGTTACAAGTGAATTGAATGTTAATTTCTCTACTATAAGCCACCTCCAGAGTCATTTTAGAGAATCTGTCAGTATGTCCAACCGGCCTCACAACCGCAGACCACGTGTAACCATGCCAGCCCAGGACCTCCACATCCTGCTTCTTCACCTGTGGGATCATCAGTGACTGGACAGCTGATGAAAATGAGTATATCTTTAATAAAGCCATTTTATTTATTGTGGGGGAAAAACTTGTTTTGATTGGCTGGGCCTGGCTCCCCAATGGGTGGGCCTATACCCTCCCTGCCCTATCCATGACGCCGCTCCTACCCAGCCTTGTGAAATCCATAGATTAGTGAGTAATACATTTATTTCAATTGACTAATTTCCGTATATGAACTGTAATTCAGTAAAATTGTTGCATGTTGCATTTATATTTTTGTTCAGTCTACTTACTCTGAGGTATGTGAATGTCCCACCTAGCTGTCATATGATGACTGCACTAACTGTAAGATGCTCTAGATAAGTCATTTAGCAGACTTTCTTAATGTAGAATGTAGGAAATGTCGAGAAATATGACTCAAATCTGAAAGATTGCTCAGCTTCCTTCAAAAACTATCACATTTCCCAAGTGTATTTATTTATATTGAAAAGAGAGAGAGATATAAATATACAAATATGTGCAACAATTCAGATCCCGGCCAAGGAGTGAAGCTGTTAACTGGGCTGCACATGCAGTGTATGGCAGCCAGGCTGAGACACAAACTAGTGGCGAGGGGACTGCGTCTGGGATCAACTGTCCAAGTCTCACAGACTCTGGAAAGGATTTTCCCCTCGAGCTCCAGCAGTGCTCATATTTTCATAGCTATTAATATCATGATTATTGCTGAGATTACTGCTGTCCTTTGGCACGGTGCGATACTGTAGACTGGGAAGGTTCAGGCTGGGACACAGCTACCTTCAGAGAAATGGGACCCATTGTTTCCCTTTGACTTGAAGGTCTCCTTTAACTCCCAGTCAGATTCATGAAGAGCTGTTAAAACCATCAGGGCTGAACATCCATTAAGGTCAGCCATGTAGCATCATTGAGGATAAGGTAATGCTGGTATAAACAAAATAACCTGACCCTAAATGGATACCAGGACGTACTCTCTCACAGTTACTGAGGAAAGCAGGATTTGAGGTTTGTGGAAGCGACATACCAGAGCCGAAGACATTAATGCGCTAATATCTTTCTGGTTTAGAGGAGGAAGGAGAGACGTTTATGCTACGAAACCGTACCTCTGCCCTTAACACGAGACTGCGTGCAACTTCAATGACATTGCTCTCTCATCACATTCCATGTGTGTATGTAGACAGGATCTGAACGGCTTTGGTCCAAATTTGCCAATCCCAAAAGTATTCAGCAACTTGCACTCTATGTTTCATCAGAGCTCTGTCAAGTCATTACATAACCTAATAACTCTGCGGTAAAATTAGCATCTTTCAACCAAGATGTCCAGACCAACTTTAAGCAAAGAGGAGAAAAGATACATAGGTTTCCCAGAACCAGATTAAGCATAGTCCTGGACCTAACAGCTTGCTCAATGTAGAATATTGCAGAAGGTCCATAGCGTTCACACAATGCAGGTGTCAAAAACCATACAGTATACTCGTGTTTGTCAAGTCTTTAGTCTTGTCCTTCAGCTTCAACAGTGTCAGGTTCAACTTTCAATGAAAGCTGAAGGTTCAGATAACAGGCAACAGTATTTCAACTGAACCGCTGATAATTGGCTGTGGATTGGCTGTGGATTGGCTGTGGATTGGCTGTGGATTGGTTGATGATTGGCTGTGGATTGGCTGTGGATTGGCTGATGATTGGCTGTGGATTGGCTGTGGATTGGCTGTGGATTGGTTGATGATTGGCTGTGGATTGATTGGCTGTGGATTGGTTGATGATTGGCTGTGGATTGGCTGATGATTGGCTGTGGATTGGCTGTGGATTGGCTGTGGATTGGCTGTGGATTGGTTGATGATTGGCTGTGGATTGGCTAATGATTGGCTGTGGATTGGCTGTGGATTGGCTGATGATTGGCTGTGGATTGGCTGTGGATTGGCTGATGATTGGCTGTGGATTGGCTAATGATTGGCTGTGGATTGGCTGTGGATTGGCTGATGATTGGCTGTGGATTGGCTGTGGATTGGTTGAGGAACGGCTGAGGAGCACCTAAGGAAGAGCTGAAGAACTTCTTAGACTCCCTGCATCTCCAAGTGTTGCGTGACCCGTGACCACGCCGAGGTGAAATGTCAAGTCTCAGCTGGAGCGACCCTGTGCCATGGCAGGAAAACAAACAGAAAGAAGTGAGAGTGGTGGTATGGAGGTGTAGAGGAGAAACTGGTGCGTGTGCCCATTTATCCCCGCAGCGCTCTCACATGGGGCTCGTCTTCAAACAGTCCTGGATGGACACGTGGGACAAACAGGCATTCTTGAAATGGCGACCTTTCCCCAAATTAACAGTGTATTTTAACTAGATACTGAATTATGGAGAGTCATTATAAGCTTTCAGCTACATTGTTTTCCAAATCATGTGATTTGTCACATGATGGTTTCCCGTCAAGGACTTTCAATTTGGGGGAGCATTCAAAGGAATTTAAATCGTAACAATTACTGACATTGCCCATAAGCCCCTGTGCCAAATACCATAGCTCTTGTCGACTTTTTCCAGTCTTACAAAGAGCTGTCTGATTTTCTTGGAAAGCTCAGCTTGGTATTTGGATAGGAACAACATCACAGTTTCACTCAGCTTGAAAATGACCATAAAGCGAGCCTACTAACTGTAGAAAATAGCACTACCTGATCTCTACAGTATGTGCCAGTAGACTGGCTTGAGCAAGAACTCATCTGGGGACAATGCAATAAAGTGTCTATGGAACAATGGGTTTTCTGTGAAGTTTCTGTGGAAAGAAAGCAGGACTTCTTACAGTATCTTGGGAATCTTCATAGCGCATCTGCTGACTTCAGTTTTTTCAGTCTATAGTTTCCTGAGAAAGTGATATAACACAGAGGATATTTTGCCATATCGACTCTTTCTCACCAAGTCCAAGCAGTTGCTTATCATCAACAGATAGTTTGTTGATAGTGACCATCTGTGGAGTATATCTATGGGACTATCCACATAAAGTGGGACCTTCTCTTTCCACAAGTCTTTTAACCTTACAGTGAACGGACACTAAAGTGTTGAGGCATCCTTCAAACGTCAATTGACAGGTGCGGTCCTTGTTTTCCAGACAGACAGACACACACAGACAGACAGACAGACATAGGCAGCCAGCCTGCCAGCCGGCCAGACGCATAAACAGACACACAGACAATGTACACAGTGACACCTATAAGAACAGTGAAAGTCTCACGTCTTAGGTCACCACGGTGCCACAGCGTTCCACAAAAAGGCCATGACATTGGTGAACACACGCGGTTCTCCAACGGGTAGCCGTCTGCCACATCAAAGACACGTAAACATTGAAAAAACTCAACTTCAGTACCCCTTTTCAAACTGTCACTACCCGCTGAATTCCTGGCAACACAGACTCATTCATCACTCCTTGAAAAAAGGCCAAGACTGCGACCCGTAACATTTGCACAATGCGAGCTGTGTTAACCGGGGGTCTGCTTCCCACATCACAGGCATACTGCTGCGTTCAGGTTTCAGCTGATTGATATCTGGGGCAGTGGTCTGGGGCAGTGGTCTGGGGCAGTGGTCTGGGGCAGTGGTCTGGGTACTGGGGGTCTTGGACTAAACACAGGCCAGCTTACCCACTGCCTAGTGACCAGAGAGTGGATTCCTGAGTGGCACGCATCGCTGATAAGTCTACCCAACACTATCTATCTAGTGGACATCTACCCAACACTATCTATCAGTGGACATCTACCCAACACTATCTATCTAGTGGACATCTACCCAACACTATCCATCTAGTGGACATCTACCCAACCCGATATATCTAGTGGATGTCTACCCAAAACTATCCATCTAGTGGATGTCTACCCAACACTATATATCTAGTGGACATCTACCCAACACTATCTATCTAGTGGACGTCTACCCAGCACTATCCATCTAGTGGACGTCTACCCAACACTATCTATCTAGTGGACGTCTACCCAACACTATATATCTAGTGGACATCTACCCAACACTATATATCTAGTGGACATCTACCCAACACTATATATCTAGTGGACATCTACCCAACACTATCCATCTAGTGGACGTCTACTCAACACTATCTATCTAGTGGACATCTACCCAACCCTATATATCTAGTGGACATCTACCCAACACTATATATCTAGTGGACATTTACCCAACACTATATATATAGTGGACATCTACCCAACACTATCCATCTAGTGGACATCTACCCAACACTATCCATCTAGTGGACGTCTACTCAACACTATCTATCTAGTGGACATCTACCCAACCCTATATATCTAGTGGACGTCTACCCAACACTATCCATCTAGTGGACATCTACCCAACCCTATCCATCTAGTGGGTGTCTACCCAACACTATATATCTAGTGGACATCTACCCAACACTATCCATCTTGTGGACATCTACCCAACACTATCTATCTAGCGGACGTCTACCCAACACTATATATCTAGTGGACATCTACCCAACACTATATATCTAGTGGACGTTACTGAAAGCCAAGGGGGATTGCCAACCACCATGAGGAAGAAGGAGAAGAAGAAGAAAAACAATTGGATACAATGTTACAATCCTTTAAAGAGACGACTGTATTAAATCATCAAGCACTGTATGTTGCAACTGTTGCATTGAGGCCAGTGTCTCACATAAGGTAACAGCTGTGTCTCTAATGGTGTGTAGTTATGTAAGACAATCATTGTAGAAGTTTGTAGACATCCAGTGTTAGCTAGTCATATTTGTGTCTCATGGGCGAGCAAATACAAAGATCAGTGACAGCAAACGTTTCCTCAAGATACATGTGAAATTATTCAAATCAAATCTAAGCAATGCTGCCAACATTTTATTGATTAACTATGCTGGCAACAGTTATGAGGTTCAATTCCGGTCTGTCCCCCTGGCTGACACACTAAGATGACGTGAAAGCAGTCTGCAGGGTACTGAAGACTGAACAGATGTAAGAATTCTGTCTTTCGCCTCACGATGAATCAGAGGGAAGCTCACACACTCCCTTCATATCCTTGGACTCCTTTGCTTCACAAACCACAGCTGACTAGCTAGTGTTGCCAACTTCCCTCCAACCATCACCATTAAAACACTCCCCCACTATGCTCCTGAAATCAGTAACTGACAGGGTCGGCTGTGGGCCGGCCCGGGAGCTGCTACTGGGCCCTAAGGGCTCAGACGCACCAATAGCGTTTGCTGGCCGAGACTTCTTAGCACCTCTGAAGGTCATTTGTGAACAGAGTGCCCACAGATTTTACATGTAGAATCCCGTGACAAATTTTGGAGTTTAGATGCCTACAGTGGGTGGTACCTAAAACAGCATGCTGAACGATCGGCAGACGAACGTTAGAGACACATTTGGTGCGATGTGTGTGAGCCTTAAGAGAGTCTCTATAGTAGGGAAGTGGGTCATAGTGGTCAGAGTTTGTTATTACAGTGTTATCCAGCCATTATTAATGTGTTATTACAGTGTTATCCAGCCATTATTAATGTGTTATTACAGTGTTATCCAGCCTTTATTAATGTGTTATTACAGTGTTATCCAGCCATTATTAATGTGCTATTACAATGTTATCCAGCCTTTATTAATGTGTTATTACAGTGTTATCCAGCCATTAACATGTTATTACAGTGTTATCCAGCCTTTATTAATGTGTTATTACAGTGTTATCCAGCCTTTATTAATGTGTTATTACAGTGTTATCCAGCCTTTATTAATGTGTTATTACAGTGTTATCCAGCCATTAACATGTTATTACAGTGTTATCCAGCCATTATTAATGTGTTATTACAGTGTTATCCAGCCATTAACATGTTATTACAGTGTTATCCAGCCATTATTAATGTGTTATTACAGTGTTATCCAGCCATTATTAATGTGTTATTACAGTGTTATCCAGCCATTAACATGTTATTACAGTGTTATCCAGCCATTAACATGTTATTACAGTGTTATTCAGCCATTATTAATGTGATATTACAGTGTTATCCAGCCATTATTAATGTGTTATTACAGTGTTATCCAGCCATTATTAATGTGTTATTACAGTGTTATCCAGCCATTAACATGTTATTACAGTGTTATCCAGCCATTATTAATGTGTTATTACAGTGTTATCCAGCCATTAACATGTTATTACAGTGTTATCCAGCCATTAACATGTTATTACAGTGTTATTCAGCCATTATTAATGTGATATTACAGTGTTATCCAGCCATTATTAATGTGTTATTACAGTGTTATCCAGCCATTATTAATGTGTTATTACAGTGTTATCCAGCCATTAACATGTTATTACAGTGTTATCCAGCCATTATTAATGTGTTATTACAGTGTTATCCAGCCATTAACATGTTATTACAGTGTTATCCAGCCATTAACATGTTATTACAGTGTTATTCAGACATTATTAATGTGTTATTACAGTGTTATTCAGCCATTATTAATGTGATATTACAGTGTTATCCAGCCATTATTAATGTGTTATTACGGTGTTATCCAGCCATTAACATGTTATTACAGTGTTATCCAGCCATTAACATGTTATTACAGTGTTATCCAGCCATTAGTAATGTGTTATTACAGTGTTATCAGACCTTTTTCTATGGGACAAGTAGGCATGGTAGGCTGAGCAGCGTTCCAAGCCATAAATACACTGGATTTTCAGTGTTTCTGTGGGTTTTGTGCCTGACAGTGTCCCAAGCATAAGGCTAAGTTAGCATGTCCATCAGGTCGACTAAGAATGTGTACTTTATATTGTGATGCTTGTCTAACATGGTTGGCCTGCCATTTCATTCTCTATCAGAGCATCTGATTAAACCCCTCTGAGTCCAATTCAGTGACACATACGTTCTACTATACATCGCTTTTCAACTGCAATCGCTCTTCTTCATCTTGTACCTCATCTTGTAGAAATTTAAATAACAGACTATTTGGTTTTAATTTATGTTTACAGCAACCCCAGCAACAGAATTACAGCTGGTGTAAAAAACATGTCTGGGTAGAAACAAAACTCTTTCCAACAACCCAGTCTAAACAAAACTCTTTCCAACAACCCAGTCTAAACAAAACTCTTTCCAACAACCCGGTCTAAACAAAACTCTTTCCAACAACCCAGTCTAAACAAAACTCTTTCCAACAACCCAGTCTAAACAAAACTCTTTCCAACAACCCAGTCTAAACAAAACTCTTTCCAACAACCCAGTCTAAATAACACTCTTTCCAACAACCCAGTCTAAACAAAACTCTTTCCAACAACCCAGTCTAAACAAAACTCTTTCCAACAACCCTGTCTAAACAAAACTCTTTCCAACAACCCAGTCTAAACAAAACTCTTTCCAACAACCCAGTCTAAACAAAACTCTTTCCAACAACCCAGTCTAAACAAAACTCTTTCCAACAACCCAGTCTAAACAAAACTCTTTCCAACAACCCAAAGTCTAAACAAAACTCTTTCCAACAACCCAGTCTAAATAACACTCTTTCCAACAACCCAGTCTAAACAAAACTCTTTCCAACAACCCAGTCTAAACAAAACTCTTTTCCAACAACCCAGTCTAAACAAAGCTCTTTCCAACAACTCAGTCTAAACAAAACTCTTTCCAACAACCCAGTCTAAACAAAACTCTTTCCAACAACCCAGTCTAAACAAAACTCTTTCCAACAACCCAGTCTAATAGATATAACGTAACTTTCAGTATAACAATGGAAGATAAGAACATAGAATTTTCTATTGAATGTTCTACTTATTTTTTGGTACATTTTATATTCATAAAAGTAAATGCATAAAAACACAGCCTTTGCATATTGTTTTTCAAAACATTTATAAATGACTTAGATACATTGAAATGTATGAGGGACTCCTGAAATTGATTATTGAATTAGAACTATTAGAAGACCCAAAAGCTTAATTTTATGCCTTATTTGAAGCCAATATATATATATATATTTTGTTTTGTTTTGTTTATTTAGCCATGTTGTACATCTTGTGTGTTCTGTTTCCCACTGACTCTGTGTATTTGCACATTGGTAATAAAATTATGACATACAAGAGCACAGACCTGGTTTCCCAAGTCTAAATTGAATGAACGAATGTGGATAAATGTGTGTGTGTGTGTGTGTGTGTGTGTGTGTGTGTGTGTGTGTGTGTGTGTGTGTGTGTGTGTGTGTGTGTGTGTGTGTGTGTGTGTGTGTGTGTGTGTGTGTGTGTGTGTGTGTGTGTGTGTGTGTGTGCTCACGCAGCTGGTCCTGGGCATCGCTCCAGTGTAGCCCTGGCCAGCAGACGTACAAAGAATGCCAGCGATGAATCCCCATCACCGCAGTGCCAGTTGGCCTTATAACAGTGTTTATAACCAGTCAGGGTCTGCTATGAGGTAATATGATGAATGTGAAAAGTCCGGCTCAGGAACTAAATTTGTGTTGCAAGGCACAAATCATGACAGTCAAATCCACACTACGGGAGAAATGGCTCGCTATCTTTCCTGGCAGTGAAACGGATACATCTCCCTGTCTGGCTCCAGAGTCCCGAGACAGACAGTAACAATGCTGTGTGTGTCAGCACTTGGAGACGTTGAACAGTAAAACTACTTCATCTTTTACCTGACTTTAACCATCGCTGTCTGCAACGTGAGGGGGTTGTTACCTCGGAATAGTTCAAACAATGCACCCAAACAGATTCTCCCAGTAGTCACGTTGGGGATTGTTTGAAATCCAATCTTTTACATTCTGAGACAGTACTATATGGACCTGGAGAGTCAGCAACCCAAGACTTGTGTTTGTTTAGTTAGCTACGTTTGGCTTAGCGTTTCACATCACAGTGTAAATAAAAAGCTGTGGCAAGACCCTGTTAGCAGAGTCATTGAAGCATGCTTACAGTACCTCACCTTAAAACATGCTTACAGTGCCTCACCTCAAAGCATGCTTGCAGTACCTCACCTTAAAGCATGCTTACAGTGCCTCACCTCAAAGCAACTGAAAGTCAGTGAAGTGTGTCAAATCGGAGGGCATGCTGTCCGGTCCTCTGGCAGTCTCTATGGGGGTGCCACACAGGGACAATTCTCGGGCCGACTCTTTTCTCTGTATATATCAATAATGTTGCTCTTGCTGCAGGCGATTCCTGATCCACCTCCTACGCAGACGACACCATTCTATATACTTCCGGTCGTCCTTGGACACTGTGCTATCTAACCTCCAAACAAGCTTCAATGCCATACAACACTCCTTCCGTGGCCTCAAACTGCTCTTAAACGCTAGTAAAATCAAATGCATGCTTTTCAACCGCTCGTTACATATGCACCCGCACGCCTGACTAGTATCACCACCCTGGATGGTTCCGACCTTGAATATGTGGACATCTATAAGTACCTAGGTGTCTGGCTAGACTGTAAACTCTCCCTTCCAGACTCATATCAGCCATCTCCAATCGAAAATCAAATCCAGAGTCGGCTTTCTATTCCGCAACAAAGCCTCCTTCACTCACGCCGCCAAACTTACCCTAGTAAAACTGGATTATCCTATCGATCCTCGACTTCGGCGACGTCATCTACAAAATAGCTTCCAACCTCTACTCAGCAAACTGGATGCAGTTTATCACAAAGTGCCATCCGTTTTGTAGCTAAAGCACCTTATATAACCACCACTGCGACTTGTATGCTCTGAGTCGGCTTTTCCTCACATATTAGTCGCCAGTCATCTACAAGTCCATGCTAGTAAGCCCGCCTTATTCAGTTCACTGGTCACGATGGCAACACCTACTCGCACATGGTGCCCAGCAGGTGTATCTCACTGATCATCCTAAAGCTACACTTATTTATTGCCACCTTTTCGCTCCAGTTCTCTGCTGCCTGTGATCGGAAACCACCACAAAATCGCTGAAGTTGAGACTTTATCTCTCACCAGCTTCAAACATCTGCTATCTGAGCAACTAACCGATCGCTGCAGCTGTACATAGTCTTATCGGTAAATAGTCCACCCAATTTTACCTACCTCATCCCCATACTGTTTTTATTTATTTACTTTTCTGCTCTTTTGCACACCAATATCTCTACATGTACATGACCATCTGATCATTTATCACTCCAGTGTTAATCTGCAAAATTGTAATTATTTGCCTACCTCCTCATGCCTTTTGCACACAATGTAGATAGACTCTTTTTTTTCCTACTGTGTTATTGACTTGTTTATTGTTTACTCCATGTGTAACTCTGTGTTGTCTGTTCACACTGCTATGCTTTATCTTGGCCAGGTCGCAGTTGCAAATGAGAACTTGTTCTCAACTAGCCTACCTGGTTAAATAAAGGTGAAATAAATAAAAATAAATTTAAAAAAGTGACAAAGCACATCAAGTAAATGACAAACGACACATTTAAGTGATAATGTGGTAGAGGAGCTAGCTAACAACACAGCTAACAACACAGCTAACAACACAGCTAACAACACAGCTAACACAATCACTTCAAACTGAAGCTGGAAAGACTGTTTGATCATTTTTCAATTTACATTTCTTTGTATATATCCATACAAGCTAGCTGATTCATGATTTTGACTGTCTGAGAAACATTGCCTGCCTGTCTGTCTCGCCCCGACTCCCGACACGTTCCTTACTATGGTACAGCTGGAGATCCAATTTGAATATTGAAACAATGTTGCAAGTTTTGGAGAGACAGACAGCAAGGTTTATACAAAATGACAGTCTAAAAGAAATGTGAGCTATAGATGCTTTAATGGTGGAGATCAAGTTTATTGCTTGGCTGGGCTGATGAGACAGTGGCTTGTGCAGTCAGATGGAACAGAGTAAATAGGCATTGTTAAGGCATTGTTAACTTGTGGAATAGACATCGGTTGGAATGCGGTTTTAACCAATCAGCATTCAGGATTTGACCCACCCGTTGTATAAAATGTAAATAATCGTCTTACCACTTTTGTCCCCCGGCAACGTGCTGCTGCACAGTGTATCCAAACTGGGCCTGTTTGGGGCCCTTGATGATCCTGTGGTTCTTGGTGTGGATGTTGAAACCATCATGGAGGCCTGGAAACAGACACAGCAAGGCAAACACATGCCATTAATAGCATGCTTGGACAGCACGTTATATTTACTGGCTGTGACAGACACTTCCCAAAAACGCTCGTGTTTTGCCTGTGACCTGAAGTGCAACAGAAAGATTTCATACTGGTTAGAACATTAACACAAGCCAAGAAGTAACACAAACTCGTTTATAGATGGGAGTTTCATCAGAAACAGGACATGTGGGTTTGAGACTTTCACCCAGCGGTACCAAGAGCATCACAGCTGTTATTAGCCGGAAGGTGGCCATTTTGATGCTGACTTTGTAGCCACCTTGTGCGAAAGGATACAGATAGCATGCCAGAAAGGGTGTTTGTCTTGTCTCGACATATTCAAATCAAATCAACTTGTATTTGTCACATACACATGTTTAAGCGAATGTTATTGCGGGTGTAGCGAAATGCTTGTGTTTCTAGCTCCAACAGTGCAGTAATATCTTATGAGTAATATCTAACCATTTCACAACAATACACACAAATCTAAAGTAAAGGAATGGAATATACCTTACCTCATTTGCACTCACTGTATATAGACTTTTGTTTTCTTTTGTTCTACTGTATTATTGACTATGTTTTGTTTATTCCATCTGTAACTCTGTGTTGTTGTGTGTGTTGATTATATACTTTCTTGACCAGGTCGCAGTTGCAAATGAGAACTTGTTCTCAACTAGCCTACCTGGTTAAATAAAGAGGGAAATAAAATAAAATAAATAAAAAATAAAAAATATATAAATATTTGGACTTGCAATGTTGGAACAGCATAGACTAAATACATTAGAAAAGAATATAATACATTATATACAAATGAGATGAGTAATGCAAAATATGTAAATATTATTAAAGTGACTAAGTGTTCCATTATTAAAGTGGCCAGTATTTCAAGTCTATGTATATTGGCAGCTGCCTCTAAGGTGCTATTGAAAACAGGCTACCGCTGATGCGTCTGATCCAAGAAAACGATAGTATTTTCCCTTGGAATATCTCTAGGCCATGACACCTGGACTCCAGTACCTTAAGTATCTCGTACAGAAACAAACATAGCCATGGAGGTCTCGTGATGTCATCTCAGAATGATAATTGTTTCCATTCTCCTCATGCCTGTGAAGAGCCCTGGCCTTACCCCTCTCTCCCTGATCTCCTAGCTCACTGTAAACAGAGCCTTGTCCCAAAAGGCAAGCAGATATTTTACACTGTAGGGGCTGTAGGTAAACAGTAGAGCTGTCTGTCACTGAGTTTGATTGACATTGCTCGGTCTGCATGAGGGTGGGTGGAAGGGGTGGATGGATGGCTGAAGGTTTTGTAAGCAGTAGTAGTCATATTGAAAGGGGTGGATGGATGGCTGAAGGTTTTAGTAGCGGTAGTAGTCATATTGAAAGGGGTGGATGGATGGCTGAAGGTTTTGTAATC
>NW_027007933.1:21702-99592 GCF_036934945.1 Oncorhynchus masou masou | reverse complement strand
TAAATGAATAAAGCCTTGGACAAACGTTCTCTCTCTCACGGGTCCTCTAAATGAATAAAGCCTTGGACAAGCGTTCTCTCTCTCTCGGGTCCTCTAAATGAATAAAGCCTTGGACAAACGTTCTCTCTCTCTCACGGGTCCTCTAAATGAATAAAGCCTTGGACAAACGTTCTCTCTCTCACGGGTCCTCTAAATGAATAAAGCCTTGGACAAACGTTCTCTCTCTCACGGGTCCTCTAAATGAATAAAGCCTTGGACAAACGTTCTCTCTCTCACACGGGTCCTCTAAATGAATAAAGTGTTGGACAAACGTTCTCTCTCTCTCACGGGTCCTCTAAATGAATAAAGCCTTGGACAAACGTTCTCTCTCTCACACACACACGTGTTCCATCACCTGTGTGCACCACACAAAGTAATAGGAAAGAATGTTGATGAGAAACGTTACAGGTTCTTCATTATAATACATTTAGTAGGGGCTATTTTGGGTCTGTGTCATCAAAAAAGACAAAACACTGTCACCAGTAACCAACCAGTAACCACAAGCATGGGAGAAGAAGATGGCATATGGGCTGGCGGTGGACATTTGTTCATCCTACGCTGAATACATGTCATTTTTATAATGACAGAGTTCCCCCGAGGCTAATCTAGTCCCTCCTCTGCCACGCATAATATGCAGACGGAACATTTTCCAAAGGTTAGCTACCAGTTAGCATACGACTGACGGAACACTGTTGGACTACATCTCGACCACTTCCTGGGACATGGAAACGTCTAGGTCGCCGAGCGACTGATTCACAGACTGACCCTACGGCAGTTTTTGACAGCTGTGTGGTGCTAGACTCTGTGGGTATCTGTTTTGGTGGTGGTGCACACTGTTACCATGGTGATGTAGCCCCAAATAGTCCCCACTATACACCCTTCTTCAGGCTTGTTGAGATCTGAATATATGCAATAAAGACTACCTGGAACATGTCCATTCTCATCGTCCAACCTGTGGCCATTTGCACACACAACTGGGTGTGAAACAATGCCTTATATCTGGGAATCCATTTTCAACATTATTACACTGAGTTGGAGGAAGCCATAAACAAACAGATCTCTGGCTAACTAGACTGAACTTGTCTGGGTATGTAGGACTTCAGCACACTCCACATTCAACAAAACCATCTGGTCTTTTGGGACACTTTTTTCTCCTTTATTAAGGCTCCCGAAGTCTTTCCAATAAGTTATCCTACTCTCAACACTCGGGTTGCGTTGGTTGAGAAAGTGCTATCCCTGGAATCCAGCCTTCTGGAGTATGGAATTTCCAGCCATCCCAGTCACCCAGCTGCAGTTTCCCTATTTATTGTTTTAAGAAAAAGGGATATATTTATTGTTCCCTCGTCAGGTTGTGCTTCAACTGTGGCGTTGAACTGGAAAATCAAAGCTATTGCATCAGCAAACCTGAATCTGGGACGCAGATGGAGAGAGTAAAAAGAAAGACAACAAATGAAGACTGGTACATGAGGGAGGATGGTGATGAAGCTACAGTAGAAAACAGGAAGACTGGTACATGAGGGAGGATGGTGATGAAGCTACAGTAGAAAACAGGAAGACTGGTACATGGTGGAGGATGGTGATGAAGCTACAGTAGAATACAGGAAGACTGGTACATGGGGGAGGATGGTGATGAAGCTACAGTAGAAAACAGGAAGACTGGTACATGAGGGAGGATGGTGATGAAGCTACAGTAGAAAACAGGAAGACTGGTACATGGGGAGGATGGGGATGTCAGCTACAGTAGAAAACAGGAAGACTGGTACATGGTGGAGGATGGTGATGAAGATACAGTAGAAAACAGGAAGACTGGTACATGGGAGAGAATGGTGATGAAGCTACAGTAGAAAACAGGAAGACTGTTACATGGGGGAGGATGGTGATGAAGATACAGTAGAAAACAGGAAGACTGGTACATGGGGGAGGATGGTGATGATGAAAACAGGAAGACTACAGTAGAAAACAGGAAAACAGACTGGTACATGGGGGAGAATGGTGATGAAGCTACAGTAGAAAACAGGAAGACTGGTACATGGGGGAGGATGGTGATGAAGCTACAGTAGAAAACAGGAAGACTGGTACATGGGGAGGATAGTGATGAAGCTTCAAAGTAGAAAACAGGAAGACTGGTACATGGTGGAGGATGGTGATGAAGCTACAGTAGAAAACAGGAAGACTGGTACATGGGGAGGATGGTGATGAAGCTACAGTAGAAAACAGGAAGACTGGTACATGGGGGAGGATGGTGATGAAGATACAGTAGAAAACAGGAAGACTGTTACATGGGGGAGAATGGTGATGAAGCTACAGTAGAAAACAGGAAGACTGGTACATGGGGGAGGATGGTGATGAAGCTACAGTAGAAAACAGGAAGACTGGTACATGGGGGAGGATGGTGATGAAGCTACAGTAGAAAACAGGAAGACTGGTACATGGTGGAGGATGGTGATGAAGCTACAGTAGAAAACAGGAAGACTGGTACATGGGGAGGATGGTGATGAAGCTACAGTAGAAAACAGGAAGACTGGTACATGGGGGAGGATGGTGATGAAGCTACAGTAGAAAACAGGAAGACTGGTACATGAGGGAGGATGGTGATTAAGCTACAGTAGAAAACAGGAAGACTGGTACATGAGGGAGGATGGTGATGAAGCTACAGTAGAAAACAGGAAGACTGGTACATGAGGGAGGATGGTGATGAAGCTACAGTAGAAAACAGGAAGACTGGTACATGGGGAGGATGTTGATGAAGCTACAGTAGAAAACAGGAAGACTGGTACATGGGGGAGGATGGTGATGAAGCTACACTAGAAAACAGGAAGACTGGTACATGGGGAGGATGGTGATGAAGCTACAGTAGAAAACAGGAAGACTGGTACATGGGGGAGGATGGTGATGAAGCTACAGTAGAAAACAGAAAGACTGGTACATGGGGGAGGATGGTGATGAAGCTACAGTAGAAACAGGAAAGACTGGTACATGGGGGAATGGTGATGAAGCTACAGTAGAAAACAGGAAGACTGGTACATGGGTGAGGATGGTGATGAAGCTACAGTAGAAAACAGGAAGACTGGTACATGGGGGGAGGATGGTGATGAAGCTATAGTAGAAAACAGGAAGACTGGTACATGGGGGAGGATGGTGATGAAGCTACAGTAGAAAACAGGAAGACTGGTACATGGGGGAGGATGGTGATGAAGATACAGTAGAAAACAGGAAGACTGGTACACGAGTGAGGATGGTGATGAAGCTACAGTAGAAAACAGGAAGACTGGTACATGGGGAGAATGGTGATGAAGCTACAGTAGAAAACAGGAAGACTGGTACATGGGGGAGAATGGTGATGAAGCTACAGTAGAAAACAGGAAGACTGGTACATGGGGAGGATGGTGATGAAGATACAGTAGAAAACAGGAAGACTGGTACACGAGTGAGGATGGTGATGAAGCTTCCGTAGAAAACAGGAAGACTGGTACATGAGGGAGGATGGTGATGAAGATACAGTAGAAAACAGGAAGACTGGTACATGAGGGAGGATGGTGATGAAGCTACAGAAAAACAGGAAGACTGGTACATGGGGGAGGATGGTGATGAAGATACAGTAGAAAACAGGAAGACTGGTACATGAGGGAGGACGGTGATGAAGCTACAGTAGAAAACAGGAAGACTGGTACATGAGGGAGGACGGTGATGAAGCTACAGTAGAAAACAGGAAGACTGGTACATGAGGGAGGACGGTGATGAAGCTACAGTAGAAAACAGGAAGACTGGTACATGGGGGAGAATGGTGATGAATCTACAGTAGAAAACAGGAAGACTGGTACATGGGTGAGGATGGTGATGAAGCTACAGTAGAAAACAGGAAGACTGGTACATGGGGGAGGATGGTGATGAAGCTATAGTAGAAAACAGGAAGACTGGTACATGGGGGAGGATGGTGATGAAGCTACAGTAGAAAACAGGAAGACTGGTACATGGGGGAGGATGGTGATGAAGATACAGTAGAAAACAGGAAGACTGGTACACGAGTGAGGATGGTGATGAAGCTACCGTAGAAAACAGGAAGACTGGTACATGAGGGAGGATGGTGATGAAGATACAGTAGAAAACAGGAAGACTGGTACATGGGGAGGATGGTGATGAAGATACAGTAGAAAACAGGAAGACTGGTACATGGGGAGGATGGTGATCAAGCTACAGTAGAAAACAGTAAGACTGGTACATGGTGGAGGATGGTGATGAAGCTACAGTAGAAAACAGGAAGACTGGTACATGGGGGAGAATGGTGATGAAGCTACAGTAGAAAACAGGAAGACTGGTACATGGGGGAGAATGGTGATGAAGCTTCCGTAGAAAACAGGAAGACTGGTACATGAGGGAGGATGGTGATGAAGCTGGTACAGTAGAAAACAGGAAGACTGGTACATGAGGGAGGATGGTGATGAAGATACAGTAGAAAACAGGAAGACTGGTACATGGGGGAGGATGGTGATGAAGATACAGTAGAAAACAGGAAGACTGGTACATGGGGGAGGATGGTGATCAAGCTACAGTAGAAAACAGGAAGACTGGTACATGGTGGAGGATGGTGATGAAGCTACAGTAGAAAACAGGAAGACTGGTACATGGGGAGAATGGTGATGAAGCTACAGTAGAAAACAGGAAGACTGGTACATGGTGGAGGATGGTGATGAAGCTACAGTAGAAAACAGGAAGACTGGTACATGGGGGAGAATGGTGATGAAGCTACAGTAGAAAACAGGAAGACTGGTACATGGGGGAGGATGGTGATGAAGCTACAGTAGAAAACAGGAAGACTGGTACATGGGGGAGGATGGTGATGAAGATACAGTAGAAAACAGGAAGACTGGTACATGGGTGAGGATGGTGATGAAGCTACAGTAGAAAACAGGAAGACTGGTACATGGGGGAGGATGGTGATGAAGCTATAGTAGAAAACAGGACGACTGGTACATTGGGGAGGATGGTGATGAAGCTACAGTAGAAAACAGGAAGACTGGTACATGGGGGAGGATGGTGATGAAGATACAGTAGAAAACAGGAAGACTGGTACACGAGTGAGGATGGTGATGAAGCTACCGTAGAAAACAGGAAGACTGGTACATGAGGGAGGATGGTGATGAAGATACAGTAGAAAACAGGAAGACTGGTACATGGGGGAGGATGGTGATGAAGATACAGTAGAAAACAGGAAGACTGGTACATGGGGGAGGATGGTGATCAAGCTACAGTAGAAAACAGGAAGACTGGTACATGGTGGAGGATGGTGATGAAGCTACAGTAGAAAACAGGAAGACTGGTAGATGGGGAGAATGGTGATGAAGCTACAGTAGAAAACAGGAAGACTGGTACATGGGGGAGAATGGTGATGAAGCTACAGTAGAAAACAGGAAGACTGGTACATGGGGAGAATGGTGATGAAGCTACATTAGAAAACAGGAAGACTGGTACATGGAGGAGAATGGTGATGAAGCTACAGTAGAAAACAGGAAGACTGGTACATGGGGGAGAATGGTGATGAAGCTACAGTAGAAAACAGGAAGACTGGTACATGGGGGAGGATGGTGATGAAGATACAGTAGAAAACAGGAAGACTGGTACACGAGTGAGGATGGTGATGAAGCTACCGTAGAAAACAGGAAGACTGGTACACGAGGAGGATGGTGATGAGGATACAGTAGAAAACAGGAAGACTGGTGCATGGGGGAGGATGGTGATGAAGATACAGTAGAAAACAGGAAGACTGGTACATGGGGGAGAATGGTGATGAAGCTACAGTAGAAAACAGGAAGACTGGTACATGGGGGAGAATGGTGATGAAGCTACAGTAGAAAACAGGAAGACTGGTACATGGGGGAGAATGGTGATGAAGCTACAGTAGAAAACAGGAAGACTGGTACATGGGGGAGAATGGTGATGAAGCTACATTAGAAAACAGGAAGACTGGTACATGGTGGAGGATGGTGATGAAGCTACAGTAGAAAACAGGAAGACTGGTACATGGGGGAGAATGGTGATGAAGCTACAGTAGAAAACAGGAAGACTGGTACATGGGGGAGGATGGTGATGAAGCTACAGTAGAAAACAGGAAGACTGGTACATGGGGAGGATGGTGATGAAGATACAGTAGAAAACAGGAAGACTGGTACACGAGTGAGGATGGTGATGAAGCTACAGTAGAAAACAGGAAGACTGGTACATGAGGGAGGATGGTGATGAAGATACAGTAGAAAACAGGAAGACTGGTACATGGGGGAGGATGGTGATGAAGATACAGTAGAAAACAGGAAGACTGGTACATGGGGGAGGATGGTGATCAAGCTACAGAGAAAACAGGAAGACTGGTACATGGTGGAGGATGGTGATGAAGCTACAGTAGAAAACAGGAAGACTGGTACATGGGGGAGAATGGTGATGAAGCTACAGTAGAAAACAGGAAGACTGGTACATGGGGAGAATGGTGATGAAGCTACAGTAGAAAACAGGAAGACTGGTACACGAGTGAGGATGGTGATGAAGCTTCCGTGAGAAAACAGGAAGACTGGTACATGAGGGAGGATGGTGATGAAGCTACAGTAGAAAACAGGAAGACTGGTACATGGGGGAGGATGGTGATGAAGCTATAGTAGAAAACAGGAAGACTGGTACATGGGGGAGGATGGTGATGAAGCTACAGTAGAAAACAGGAAGACTGGTACATGGGGGAGGATGGTGATGAAGATACAGTAGAAAACAGGAAGACTGGTACACGAGTGAGGATGGTGATGAAGCTACCGTAGAAAACAGGAAGACTGGTACATGAGGGAGGATGGTGATGAAGATACAGTAGAAAACAGGAAGACTGGTACACGGGGAGGATGGTGATGAAGATACAGTAGAAAACAGGAAGACTGGTACACGAGTGAGGATGGTGATGAAGCTTCCGTAGAAAACAGGAAGACTGGTACATGAGGGAGGATGGTGATGAAGCTACAGTAGAAAACAGGAAGACTGGTACATGGGGGAGAATGGTGATGAAGCTACATTAGAAAACAGGAAGACTGGTACATGGTGGAGGATGGTGATGAAGCTACAGTAGAAAACAGGAAGACTGGTACATGGGGGAGAATGGTGATGAAGCTACAGTAGAAAACAGGAAGACTGGTACATGGGGGAGGATGGTGATGAAGCTACAGTAGAAAACAGGAAGACTGGTACATGGGGGAGGATGGTGATGAAGATACAGTAGAAAACAGGAAGACTGGTACACGAGTGAGGATGGTGATGAAGCTACCGTAGAAAACAGGAAGACTGGTACATGAGGGAGGATGGTGATGAAGATACAGTAGAAAACAGGAAGACTGGTACATGGGGGAGGATGGTGATGAAGATACAGTAGAAAACAGGAAGACTGGTACATGGGGGAGGATGGTGATCAAGCTACAGTAGAAAACAGGAAGACTGGTACATGGTGGAGGATGGTGATGAAGCTACAGTAGAAAACAGGAAGACTGGTACATGGGGAGAATGGTGATGAAGCTACAGTAGAAAACAGGAAGACTGGTACATGGGGGAGAATGGTGATGAAGCTACAGTAGAAAACAGGAAGACTGGTACACGAGTGAGGATGGTGATGAAGCTTCCGTAGAAAACAGGAAGACTGGTACATGAGGGAGGATGGTGATGAAGCTACAGTAGAAAACAGGAAGACTGGTACATGGGGGAGGATGGTGATGAAGCTATAGTAGAAAACAGGAAGACTGGTACATGGGGGAGGATGGTGATGAAGCTACAGTAGAAAACAGGAAGACTGGTACATGGGGAGGATGGTGATGAAGATACAGTAGAAAACAGGAAGACTGGTACACGAGTGAGGATGGTGATGAAGCTACAGTAGAAAACAGGAAGACTGGTACAGTAGAAAACAGGAAGACTGGACACGGGGGAGGATGGTGATGAAGATACAGTAGAAAACAGGAAGACTGGTACACGGGGAGGATGATGGATACAGTAGGGAGGATGGTGATCAAGCTACAGTAGAAAACAGGAAGACTGGTACATGGTGGAGGATGGTGATGAAGCTACAGTAGAAAACAGGAAGACTGGTACATGGGGGGAGAATGGTGATGAAGCTACAGTAGAAAACAGGAAGACTGGTAGATGGGGGAGAATGGTGATGAAGCTACAGTAGAAAACAGGAAGACTGGTACATGGGGGAGGATGGTGATGAAGCTACAGTAGAAAACAGGAAGACTGGTACATGGGGGAGAATGGTGATGAAGCTACATTAGAAAACAGGAAGACTGGTACATGGGGGAGAATGTTGATGAAGCTATAGTAGAAAACAGGAAGACTGGTACATGGGGGAGAATGGTGATGAAGCTACAGTAGAAAACAGGAAGACTGGTACATGGAGGAGAATGGTGATGAAGCTACAGTAGAAAACAGGAAGACTGGTACATGGGGGAGAATGGTGATGAAGCTACAGTAGAAAACAGGAAGACTGGTACATGGGGGAGAATGGTGATGAAGCTATAGTAGAAAACAGGAAGACTGGTACATGGGGGAGAATGGTGATGAAGCTACAGTAGAAAACAGGAAGACTGGTACATGGGGGAGAATGGTGATGAAGCTACAGTAGAAAACAGGAAGACTGGTACATGGGGGAGAATGGTGATGAAGCTACATTAGAAAACAGGAAGACTGGTACATGGGGGAGGATGGTGATGAAGCTACAGTAGAAAACAGGAAGACTGGTACATGGGGAGGATGGTGATGAAGCTACAGTAGAAAACAGGAAGACTGGTACATGGGGGAGGATGGTGATGAAGATACAGTAGAAAACAGGAAGACTGGTACACGAGTGAGGATGGTGATGAAGCTACCGTAGAAAACAGGAAGACTGGTACATGAGGGAGGATGGTGATGAAGATACAGTAGAAAACAGGAAGACTGGTACATGAGGGAGGACGGTGATGAAGCTACAGTAGAAAACAGGAAGACTGGTACATGAGGGAGGACGGTGATGACGCTACAGTAGAAAACAGGAAGACTGGTACATGAGGGAGGATGGTGATGAAGCTACAGTAGAAAACAGGAAGACTGGTACAAGAGGGAGGACGGTGATGAAGCTACAGTAGAAAACAGGAAGACTGGTACATGAGGGAGGATGGTGATGAAGCTACAGTAGAAAACAGGAAGACTGGTACATGGGGAGGATGGTGATGAAGCTATAGTAGAAAACAGGAAGACTGGTACATGGGGGAGGATGGTGATGAAGCTACAGTAGAAAACAGGAAGACTGGTACATGGGGGAGGATGGTGATGAAGATACAGTAGAAAACAGGAAGACTGGTACATGAGGGAGGATGGTGATGAAGCTACAGTAGAAAACAGGAAGACTGGTACATGAGGGAGGACGGTGATGAAGATACAGTAGAAAACAGGAAGACTGGTACATGAGGGAGGACGGTGATGAAGATACAGTAGAAAACAGGAAGACTGGTACATGAGGGAGGATGGTGATGAAGCTACAGTAGAAAACAGGAAGACTGGTACATGAGGGAGGATGGTGATGAAGCTACAGTAGAAAACAGGAAGACTGGTACATGGGGGAGGATGGTGATGAAGCTACAGTAGAAAACAGGAAGACTGGTACATGAGGGAGGATGGTGATGAAGCTACAGTAGAAAACAGGAAGACTGGTACATGGGGAGGATGGTGATGAAGATACAGTAGAAAACAGGAAGACTGGTACATGGGGGAGAGGATGGTGATGGAAGACTGGTACATGTAGAATGGTGAAAGGAAAAACAGGAAGACTGGTACATGGGGAAGGATGGTGATGTCAGCTACAGTAGAAAACAGGAAGACTGGTACATGAGGGAGGATGGTGATGTCAGCTACAGTAGAAAACAGGAAGACTGGTACATGAGGGAGGATGGTGATGAAGATACAGTGGAAAACAGGAAGACTGGTACATGGGGGAGGATGGTGATGAAGCTACAGTAGAAAACAGGAAGACTGGTACATGAGGGAGGATGGTGATGTCAGCTACAGTAGAAAACAGGAAGACTGGTACATGAGGGAGGATGGTGATGAAGATACAGTGGAAAACAGGAAGACTGGTACATGAGGGAGGATGGTGATGAAGCTACAGTAGAAAACAGGAAGACTGGTACATGAGGGAGGATGGTGATGAAGATACAGTAGAAAACAGGAAGACTGGTACATGGGGGAGGATGGTGATGAAGCTACAGTAGAAAACAGGAAGACTGGTACATGGGGAGGATGGTGATGAAGCTACAGTAGAAAACAGGAAGACTGGTACATGAGGGAGGAAGCGGTGATGAAGCTACAGTAGAAAACAGGAAGACTGGTACATGAGGGAGGATGGTGATGAAGCTACAGTAGAAAACAGGAAGACTGGTACATGAGGGAGGATGGTGATGAAGATACAGTGGAAAACAGGAAGACTGGTACATGGGGAGGATGGTGATGAAGCTACAGTAGAAAACAGGAAGACTGGTACATGGGGGAGGATGGTGATGAAGCTACAGTAGAAAACAGGAAGACTGGTACATGAGGGAGGATGGTGATGAAGCTACAGTAGAAAACAGGAAGACTGGTACATCGGGGAGGATGGTGATGAAGCTACAGTAGAAAACAGGAAGACTGGTACATCGGGGAGGATGGTGATGAAGCTACAGTAGAAAACAGGAGTTGGACAGACACTTGCGGATACCTCTCCAGCTGTGTCAAGCCCAAAGCCAACACACCACCCATGTCAGGTCTGAATGCAACCAAAACTTCCAGGAAAGACACCCCAACATCTTTTAAGGGGCGGCAGGTAGCCTAGTGTCTTATTCGCACCTCTGGAAGGTCAAAGTGGAACAATGACTGTCGTCAGTGAGGGGTTCCTTAATCAGGATGACCTCAGCATCACAGCAGGCCCCCCAGGAACCTGGAGAGTGAGGGATGGGATGGGGGATGGAAACCTGTCAGGATTTGGAGAGAGGTGTGTGTGTGTGTGGGGGGGGGGGGTATCCTGGCAGCAGTGGTGAGACTCACCTCCACGAAGTGTGAAGAGAAGCCAGCCTGAGACATCTGGAGGCCGAAGGCTGTCCCGTTCTTACTGGTCCCTGTAGAGGAAGACGAGGTGAGTTCAGCAGGGGGAATTATTTTCTTTGAGAACAGGAAAAGGAAATGAGTTGGGTCTAGTTTGTGGTTTACAGATGGCTGTTTAACAGCGTTATATGGAATACCTTCCAAACTGAAGATCCTATCCCCAAGCGCGTCCACAATGTCCTTCAAGGCAGACTCATCAGTCACCTTGAAGAAGTGCTTGTCATCAGGGTCACTAGCGATATACTTGATTTCATTCAGGAATGCCTCTGGGTTGATTCCACGCCGGTTGTAGTAGCCAAGCACCTGGTGACAACCAGACAGAGACATCCATCACCAGACTTTGTTGTAGAGTGCCCTACTATAGAGCTATCTCACTTATGAACTGTGACTCAACAATCCTTTTGCCCACTCAAACCAATAGGGAAACTGGCACACTTTAGATAGACTTAGAAGTTTAACCAGAGAAGGGTGGTTCCAACTTCCAATCCTTTGGTGGATTGTGTCCCTGCTGCCTGCTGTCACAAATTCCAGCTGTCAGCAACCAAATGAACTCAGCACCTCCCTTCTCTTCTTAGATGCCCATGGCCTGGTTTGACTGGGCCCCTCACCTCATCATCTATGGGCTGAATAAGCTCAGGAGAACCCCATGCCAAAGCAGGCTTAACCAAAGTGTTCTGTGGGCTTGGAAAGATCATTCACACTTTCAACCACTTGGCTGACTGTGTATATACATTTTGAGAGGGCACTAAACCGTTTAGGCTCTGTCTAATACCCTGACAACACCGCTCTCACGGGTGCGCTAAATTCATTTAGAAATCTATGTTATTCAATTATTGCACTAACACTGCTCGCGCGCGTCAACCAATGTCTGCTTTCTATTTCTGACGCAGATCGCGCTGCAAGTCCTGCCTCTCCCATCTCCTCATTGGTTTATAGAAGCAGGTACCCACGTACCATCTCCTCATTGGTTATACCCACGTGAGTGACTGAAAGACGAACGAGGTCGGTTGCGGTAACGCACCTAATTTCTGAAAGTTGCCAATCGCAATGTAAAGTCAAGAGAAGAAAAAGCCTAGAAGGAGGAGAAATGACTAGAAAAGAGTCAGTTGACTGTTTTATGTGTGGATTAATTGTCGGAGTAGAGGACCTTGTGCATCTCAGGTAAAATAACAACTCAATGTTTATATCCCAGGACAAATTAGCTATATAGGACAACTTAGATACCAAGCGCAAGCTAGCTAGCTAAATTGCCATAAAGGTTGAATGCTTTTCGACCTGTCCCCAAATGAATGTAATTGGTTCAGAGTATGTTTTGATATTTTAACCTGCGTGTCGTGATCACGTTTGGTGTGGGGGGACAAAATCCATTGATGCACGATGGCGCACGCGCGCAGACGGTTTGGGTTCCGTGTAAACCTCTGTACTCTTTGGAGCACTGGTGAAGTCACATCACATCTGTGAAGTCACATCACATCTGTGAAGTCACATCACATCTGTGAAGTCACATCACATCTGTGAAGTCACATCACATCTGTGAAGTCACATCCCAATGTGTGTTGAAAGTGTACATGTCCCAAACCAGAGAAAATGAACATTGTACTGTAGCCACCTTGTCATTATGGAGGCACGAAGCAGTAGTATGGTAGTTAGCTGAAGAGAGTAGAAGCAGCAGCTGACTGTAAATACATTTAACAACTGTAGCAATTCTACTTTCTATATGTCAGTTAAACAGTACTATATAGAGCCATGACCACATGGAACTCTATTCCACATCAAGTAACTCATGCAAGCAGTAAAATTGAATTTAAAAATACACTGTGAAGCAACACAAACATAGGCACAGACACATGGATACACACGCACGATATCATACGCACTATACACGCACGCACACATAGATGTTGTGTTGTAGATATGTGGTAGTAGAGTAGGGGCCTGAGGACACACACTTAACGTGTTGTGAAATCTGTTGTTAATGTATTGTAATGTTGTTTAAATTGTTTAGTGTAGCCTAGTGGTTAGAGCATTGGACTAGTAACCAAAAGGTTGCAAGTTCAAATCCCCGAGCTGACAAGGTACAAAATCTGTCGTTCTGCCCCTGAACAGGCAGTTAACCTACTGTTCCTAGGACGTCATTGAAAATAAGAATTTGTTCTTAACTGACTTGCCTAGTAAAATAAAGGTAATAAAATGTTTTTTTAGCTTGACTCCAGGTAGAGTAGCTGCTTCCTTGGCAGAGGCTAATGGAGATCCATAATAAATAACAACAGACAAATGTTAGCCAGCTAGTTAAATGGGAGGTGGAAACATTCACTTACTATCAGTGAGCTAGTTAGTTATTTCTCCTTCTCTATTTACTAGCTACCGTAACATTACCTCATGCTGTCTCCAGTTATGTTCACATTTAGTGGTTTATGACATTTTGATCACTTTTGGTCATAAGAGCAACGGCAGTGGAAAAACGTAAACAAGGGAGAGAGGACAGGAAGGAGACAGAGATGGTGACTCACAGTGATGGTGTAGCAGGAAGAGGACAGGAAGGAGACAGAGATGGTGACTCACAGTGATGGTGTAGCAGGAGAGAGGACAGGAAGGAGACAGAGATGGTGACTCACAGTGATGGTGTAGCAGGAAAGAGGACAGGAGAGGACAGAGAACTCACAGTGATGATGTAGCAGGAGAGAGGACAGGAAGGAGACAGAGACGGTGACTCACAGTGATGGTGTAGCAGGAGAGAGGACAGGAAGGAGACAGAGACGGTGACTCACAGTGATGGTGTAGCAGGAGAGAGGACAGGAAGGATGACAGGAGACAGGAAGGAGACAGAGAGGGTGACTCACAGTGATGGTGTAGCAGGAAAGAGGACAGGAAGGAGACAGAGACGGTGACTCACAGTGATGGTGTAGCAGGAGAGAGGACAGGAAGGAGAGAGAGACAGGAGGGTGACTCACAGTGATGGTGTAGCAGGAGAGAGGACAGTGATGACAGGAGAGAGGACAGGAGGACAGAGAGAGGTGACTCACAGTGATGGTGTAGCAGGAGAGAGGACAGGAAGGAGACAGAGAGGGTGACTCACAGTGATGGTGTAGCAGGAGAGAGGACAGGAAGGAGACAGAGAGGGTGACTCACAGTGATGGTGTAGCAGGAGAGAGGACAGGAAGGAGACAGAGAGGGTGACTCACAGTGATGGTGTAGCAGGAGAGAGGACAGGAAGGAAACAGAGACGGTGACTCACAGTGATGGTGTAGCAGGAGAGAGGACAGGAAGGAAACAGAGACGGTGACTCACAGTGATGGTGTAGCAGGAGAGAGGACAGGAAGGAGACAGAGACTCACAGTGATGGTGTAGCAGGAGAGAGGACAGGAAGGAGAGACAGAGACAGTAGAGACTCACAGTGATGGTGTAGCAGGAGAGAGGACAGGAAGGAGACAGAGACGGTGACTCACAGTGATGGTGTAGCAGGAGAGAGGACAGGAAGGAGACAGAGATGGTGACTCACAGTGATGGTGTAGCAGGAGAGAGGACAGGAAGGAGACAGAGAGGTGACTCACAGTGATGGTGTAGCAGGAGAGAGGAGACAGGAAGGAGACAGAGAGAGGACAGGTGACTCACAGTGATGGTGTAGCAGGAGAGAGGAAGGAGACAGAGACGGTGACTCACAGTGATGGTGTAGCAGGAGAGAGGAAGACAGAGATGGTGACTCACAGTGATGGTGTAGCAGGAGAGAGAGTGATGGTGTACAGGAGAGAGGAAGGAGACAGAGACGGTGACTCACAGTGATGACAGAGAGAGGACAGGAAGAGACAGAGACGGTGACTCACAGTGATGGTGTAGCAGGAGAGAGGAAGGAGACATAGAGGATGACTCACAGTGATGGTGTAGCAGGAGAGAGGACAGGGAGGAGACAGAGATGGTGACTCACAGTGATGGTGTAGCAGGAGAGAGGACAGGGAGGAGACAGAGAGGATGACTCACAGTGATGGTGTAGCAGGAGAGAGGACAGGGAGGAGACAGAGAGGATGACTCACAGAGATGATGTAGCAGGAGAGAGGACAGGAAGGAGACAGAGAGGGTGACTCACAGAGATGATGTAGCAGGAGAGAGGAAGGAGACAGAGAGGATGACTCACAGTGATGATGTAGCAGGAGAGAGGAAGGAGACAGAGACGGTGACTCACATTGATGATGTAGCAGGAGAGAGGACAGGAAGGAGACAGAGACGGTGACTCACAGCGATGGCATAGCGGGTGATGCCATCTTTCTCGCTGTCCTCGATGGCCTGTTGAAGGTCAGGGCTGTCATGTGACTCCCCGTCAGTGATCACGATCATCACCTTCTTGGCGCCTCGTCGGGCTCCTCGTTTGAATGCTTCTGAGCTGTGGCATGTGATTTATGTAACTCATATTTATAAGGTTCAAAGTTTACAGCCAGAAAGTGGGATTTGAGTGATAACCCAGAATAAGGTAACAAATACAGTATTTATAGTCTTCTATTACTATCACCTAGTGTCATTTACAATAATTTACTGTACGTCATTATAGTTGTACTTGTTGTGAGATACAATAGACAGACAGCTTCCAACACTATACTGATTCAATATTAGGGATATTGTTGATGTAGTTTCATATCAGTTAGGGCGTTTTACCGAGCGACGTTGATGCCGAGTGCCGTGTTGGTTTCCTCTCCGCCTCTCTGATGGATGTTGCTTGCTCTCTTCACCACCTCCTCCACCGACTTGTAGTCATTCAGATGGAACTCGTGCACCACCTTCTCCCCATACTGCACCACTCCAACCTGAACCATATCACGCACATACATTATAACAGGTCTGGAGGGACAAATCACGTCTGGTTTTTCATTCTACTAATCATCAACATGGACTCATCGTCCTTTGACACTCCAGACCTCGAGTTGAAAACTGGGGCATAACAGGCAATTCAACCAGGTTAGCCAGAGCGACACATTTCCCACAACTCACCTGTATCTGGCCTGGTCCAATGTAGAACTTCTGTAGAATGTTGATAAGAAAGGCTTGCACCTCCGTCCAGGGGTAGATGGAGTTGGAACCATCCAGAACGATCACTATATCCATGTAGGTCTCACACCCTAGCAGAGGAAGACACACAATAATGTCTGAACTGCACCATCAATGCAACCTTTGTGGTTGAGCAATGGCAAACAGTCTAATGCATCAATAATAATCAATAATGACTTGTACTTATGGAAGCAGATCCATAAAGCATTGCCAAACAGCAAAGGGGCGTGCTCTGTATTTACTCTGGAAGGCTGGAGCTATGGTTTTGGAGAATTTGAAGCTGGCGTTGACTCGAGAGCATATCCCAGTGCTGTAGTATGAGCTGCCGCACTCATAGGACCACAGGGGTCCACAGACCTATACAACACACAAGAAAACACATTCAGCACAGCATGAATGAGACATGTACCGTGGGCCTACGTTGGATGAAAAGGTCAATCACAAAAACTACATGTGGTTCTTCACCACAGGAGGTTGGTGACACCTTAATTGGGGAGGATGGGCGCGTGGTAATGGCTGGAGCGGAATAGGTGGAATGGTATCACATACATCACACCCATGGTTTAATGCCATTCCATTTGCGCCGTTCCAGCCATTACTATGAGCCGTTTCCCTCGCAGCCGTTTCCCTCGCAGCCGTTTCCCTCTCAGCCGTTTCCCTCTCAGCCGTTTCCCTCGCAGCCGTTTCCCTCTCAGCCGTTTCCCTCTCAGCCGTTTCCCTCGCAGCAGACTCCACTGTTCTTCACAAACCCCTGACCACCAAGCTAGTCTCTGTGGAAACCACACATAATGACACTATACTTTTGATAGACTGGGTGTTCATCATCACTAACCACAAAGCTATTGTCTTTGGGGTTGGTTGTCAGCGTCATCCCCAGCCTCATCTTGTCTTTTCGCTCGGCGACATTGGTCAGAGAAATCCTTCCTTGAGGAACAAGAAAAGACAGAGTCAAAGAAATAACAATGTTTATTCTAACAGTTTGATGTTTCTACACATTGTGAAGACTTTTGCCTATATTTCTCACTTCTGCTGTGTACCTGCGGGCAAGTCTCTTCACAAGCTTCTGCAAACCCACTGACTACACATGGCAGTTAGGAGGATGATCCCACATCTCCCAACTAAAGGACGGAACACCTGTGCTTTGAGGCAGTGTGCAGAGCATGTTACTACAGTGGGCTAAATCAGGGTCACACACAGCGTTTCTTGGTAGTCTTAAACAAATCTAGTCTGAAACAAAAGTAGACACTTCACACATGATTATTGGCTTAAAAGAAGACACCTGTACCATGTCAGATATAGAGTTGAAATGTCTTTGCATCCCAATATGACACTTTATATACATAACAGAAGTGTTGGAAGCTGTCATAACAGAATAACAGAATATAATAAAACAGCAGATTTTCAGCAGATTTAAAAAAAAAAATGTTTATTAATTATGAAATTATGAGAAATATGAACAACATTCCACCCGTGAGGCCATTGGAAGGGCGATTTGATCATTTGACTGCAGGAAAGGAGCTTCTGGGAACTAGGTTTGTTACACTTGTCAAGCCAGGAGCAGCAGTGTCTACACCATACAATATCTGCCAGCTAGTTCACACATCTCGCTGTGTCTCTCTGTACAACACAGTGCAGATAGGTCTCATCTAAGGAAACATGTGGATGTGTGGCGTGATGCCTAGGAGGATGTGGATGTGGAAATGTACATAAACTGTTAAAGGTGGAACAGCATGGTTCCCATATTCCACTCTCACACAACCTATGAACACACATATAAGGTGTATATGCACACACTCTAATGGCTGCACAACACACACACACACACACACACACAATGGCTACAACACACACACACACACACACACACACACACACTCTAATGGCTACAACACACACACACACACACACACACACACACACACACACACACACACACACACACACACACACACACACACACACACACACACACACTCTCTCTCTCTCTCTAATGGCTACAACACACACACACATCAGTCTCATGAGGCACAGTAGGCACATGTCAAGTCAGTGAGAGTTGATAGTTCTACTGCACCTAGGTTGAGTTTGGAGCAGCTGCCATTGGACCGTTTTCCCAATGGGCATTTGTACACATCCCCTGTCTGGTGGTGTCCATTGGTTTCATATGGAGCTCCCACCAATAACCTGTGAAACATAAAACAAGACAGTTGAAATCCCCCCAAAATGAATTGCATATTATAATTGTTTTGTATTAATAGTATTTGTTGTGACATTGTAAAAACATAGTGATAACATTGAAGGCACTTCTCCTCATGATGTTTCATCTGATAAGAAATAATGGTGTGAAAGAGATGGCATTTAAACTCTGCTCCGCCGATTTATCTGACTGGAATGTCTTTGCTAACTCAACAAACACACACCCAGTGAGTATCAGAGCAGGTATTTGAAACACTCGTGAACTTCCTTGTTTGTGACTGGCTGTGTTCCTGTGGGAGCATGTTGACTTCTCCCCTGACCTCAGACTGACACGCACATAAACACACTGGCCTATAAACACTGTATCCACTCCACATTGACCCTGGGAAGATTCTCTCTCTCTCTGTCTCTCTCTCTCTCTCTCTCTGCATGGTAACTTTTCTTCTGACGGCAGGCAGACTCTCGTCCTCTCTCTTTCTCTCTCTCAACCTCTCTCAAACACACACACACACAGAGAAAGCAAGAGGTCGATAGAGAAAGAAAGGAGAGCGGGATACACGTGTGACTGAATGACTTCCACGGGGCTAAATACTACCCACATGTTCTCCTACCACGGGTCAGCTAAGGCAGCTGCATGCTGACTGAACCAATTGAAATACCCAATGAGGAGGCATTTCACCATGAAACAATACAGGACGGGTCACCATGAGTTCTCCTTGGCTGAAACACAAGCAGCCTCAGAGTCCTTTGGCCATGAGGTAGAGCTCAGGGGGAGACAGTTTGTCACTCCACTTTGGGGTTGTACATCAGTCAGGTCAGGATGCTCCTGTACATGTCGTAGATGTCAGTGAAGGCTCTCGATGACTTAATGTGGTGGAGCATTTAAAACACTGTGTTTACATCAGGCCTGGGTGGACAGATAAAAGCCTCCTGGAGTATCTGAGATAGAAGGGCTCTTTGTATTCTTGGGTAGAAACAAGAGACTTTTACCAAGACGTTTATGTGACAGGATGAAAACACAAAATGCAGAGGGGTTTTCTTGAATATGTCTTGACCTTTCACCTTGTCTTGGTACATGAAGTTCTTCCAGGTGATGACAAACTTCACCTGATACTTCTCACACATAAACACAGATCTCCTCAAAGTTTAGCATATGATATCTTTAGATGTCTGCACCAACACATGATTACCATCATGCAAAACCAGACCTCTATCAATTTACTGCCTGGAGTTATGGGTCAACCACACGAACCTCTGTAGTTTTAAAACATGTCTCCATCACATTGTTCCTATGCGGTAACATTTTAGTGGTGTGGTATACATAGGTATGGTATAATGGTTACCTAAACTAAACATGACACTTGACATGAACATCCTTGGTCATCTAAAACTACTATGATAGGTTTCTTGAGATTAGGACATGATACAATATTCAAGTAGTAAACTGGTGTTATGTTCCCCAGTTTCTGTTATGGGTTTGTATGTGTTTGAATGTGTGTATTTCAGGAAATGGCTTCCTGAAGTCCAAAGCAGCTGATTGGTCGGCCACATTTCAGATTGGTACTCTGACCCCGCCCTGTCGTCAGGAGATACAGCTGTCTGCGATTACCAACTCCTTCTGCAGCTTGAACAGCCAGTGTTCCTTTGTCAGGAAGCAGGAGCTTCTTGGATGTCCTGTGTTGGATGTTGTTCAGAGACAGTTTAGTGGGAAGTATTTTGTAGCTGCTACTTCTGAGGTATGCGTGTGCCAATAGGACTGTGTTTTTGATTATTGAACTTGTTCACTTTAAGTTTGTATTATTCTGTTTCATTTGTTCCCAGGGGGAGGGGAAGGCACCTTGGGAGTGCTTAGGCAAGAGGCCTGCGGTCATACATATACCCGTGTTAAGAAAATACATTCCCAGTAAACTGTAATATTCTCTGTCTCTGTCATCCTTACTCGCACCTACAATCACATACCTCTTTCACTCCACGGGGAGTTGAGTGTAGCAGGGTGTTGCGTTCCCTCCAAGAGGCGTGCGTAACACTGATATCATAAGTGCAGGTCATGTCAACTGAAACAGAAGCGTTGTATGTCACTGAATGTTTGAATAAGGTACCTTACTAGCACTGTCTTTTCTGATTGCTACTTTATTTAGGAAAAATGTATACTGAACAAAAAATATAAACGCAACTTGTAAAATGTTGGTCCCGTGATACATGAGCTGAAAAGAAATGTTCCATACGCGCAAAGTTTATTTCTCTCAAATTTTGTGTGCAAATTTGTTTACATCCCTTTTAGTGAGCGTTTTTCCTTTGCCAAGATATCCACCTGACAGATGTGGCATATGAAGAAGTTAAACCGCACGATCATTACATAAGTGCACCTTGTGCTGGGGACAATAAAAGGCCACTCTAAAATGTGCAGTTTTGTCACACAACACAATGCCAACGATGTCTCAAGATTTGAGGGAGCATGCAATTGGAATGTTGACTGCAGGAATGTCCACCAGAGCTGTTACAAGTGAATTGAATGTTAATTTCTCTACTATAAGCCACCTCCAGAGTCATTTTAGAGAATCTGTCAGTACGTCCAACCGGCCTCACAACCGCAGACCACGTGTAACCATGCCAGCCCAGGACCTCCACATCCTGCTTCTTCACCTGTGGGATCATCTGTGACTGGACAGCTGATGAAAATGAGTATATCTTTAATAAAGCCATTTTATTTATTGTGGGGGAAAAACTTGTTTTGATTGGCTGGGCCTGGCTCCCCAATGGGTGGGCCTATACCCTCCCCGCTCCTACCCAGCCTTGTGAAATCCATAGATTAGTGACTAATACATTTATTTCAATTGACTGATTTCCGTATATGAACTGTAATTCAGTAAAATTGTTGCATGTTGCATTTATATTTTGTATGTGATTGTCCCACCTAGCTGTCATATGATGACTGCACTAACTGTAAGATGCTCTAGATAAGTCATTTAGCAGACTCTCTTAATGTAGAATGTAGGAAATGTCGAGAAATATGACTCAAATCTGAAAGATTGCTCAGCTTCCTTCAAAAACTATCACATTTCCCAAGTGTATTTATTTGTATTGAAAAGAAAGAGAGATATAAATATACAAATATGTGCAACAATTCAGATCCCGGCCAAGGAGTGAAGCTGTTAACTGGGCTGCACATGCAGTGTATGGCAGCCAGGCTGAGACACAAACTAGTGGCGAGGGGACTGCGTCTGGGATCAACTGTCCAAGTCTCACAGACTCTGGAAAGGATTTTCACCTCGAGCTCCAGCAGTGCTCATATTTTCATAGCTATTAATATCATGATTATTGCTGAGATTACTGCTGTCCTCTGGCACGGTGTGATACTGTAGACTGGGAAGGTTCAGGCTGGGACACAGCTACCTTCAGAGAAATGGGACCCATTGTTTCCCTTTGACTTGAAGGTCTCCTTTAACTCCCAGTCAGATTCATGAAGAGCTGTTAAAGCCATCAGGGCTGAACATCCATTAAGGTCAGCCATGTAGCATCATTGAGGATAAGGTAATGCTGGTATAAACAAAATAACCTGACCCTAAATGGATACCAGGACGTACACTCTCACAGTTACTGAGGAAAGCAGGATTTGAGGTTTGTGGAAGCGACATACCAGAGCCGAAGACATTAATGCGCTAATTTCTTTCAGGTTTAGAGGAGGAAGGAGAGACGTTTATGCTACGAAACCGTACCTCTGCCCTTAACACGAGACTGCGTGCAACTTCAATGACATTGCTCTCTCATCACATTCCATGTGTGTATGTAGACAGGATCTGAACGGCTTTGGTCCAAATTTGCCAATCCCAAGAGCATTCAGCAACTTGCACTCTATGTTTCATAAGAGCTCTGTCAAGTCCTTACATAACCTAATAACTCTGCGGTAAAATTAGCATCTTTCAACCAAGATGTCCAGACCAACTTTAAGCAAAGAGGAGAAAAGATACATAGGTTTCCCAGAACCAGATTAAGCATAGTCCTGGACCTAACAGCTTGCTCAACGTAGAATATTGCAGAAGGTCCATAGCGTTCACACAATGCAGGTGTCAAAAACCATACAGTATACTCGTGTTTGTCAAGTCTTTAGTCTTGTCCTTCAGCTTCAACAGTGTCAGGTTCAACTTTCAATGAAAGCTGAAGGTTCAGATAACAGGCAACAGTATTTCAACTGAACCGCTGGGGATTGGCTGTGGATTGGCTGTGGATTGGCTGTGGATTGGCTGTGGATTGGCTGGGGATTGGCTGTGGATTGGCTGATTTGGCTGTGGATTGGCTGTGGATTGGCTGTGGATTGGCTGATGATTGATTGGCTGTGGATTGGCTGTGGATTGGATGATTGGCTGTGGATTGGCTGTGGAAGGAAATTGGCTGTGGATTGGCTGTGGATTGCTGAGGAGCACCTAAGGAAGAGCTGAAGAACTTCTTAGACTCCCTGCGTCTCCAAGTGTTGCGTGACCCGTGACCACGCCAAGGTGAAATGTCAAGTCTCAGCTGGAGCGACCCTGTGCCATGGCAGGAAAACAAAAAGAAAGAAGTGAGAGTGGTGGTATGGAGGTGTAGAGGAGAAACTGGTGCGTGTGCCCATTTATCCCCGCAGCGCTCTCACATGGGGCTCGTCTTCAAACAGTCCTGGACGGACACGTGGGACAAACAGGCATTCTTGAAATGGCGACCTTTCCCCAAATTAACAGTGTATTTTAACTAGATACTGAATTATGGAGAGTCATTATAAGCTTTCAGCTACATTGTTTTCCAAATCATGTGATTTGCCACATGATGGTTTCCCCACAAGGACTTTCAATTTGGGGGAGCATTCAAAGGAATTTAAATCGTAACAATTACTGACATTGCCCATAAGCCCCTGTGCCAAATACCATAGCTCTTGTCGACTTTTTCCAGTCTTACAAAGAGCTGTCTGATTTTCTTGAAAGCTCAGCTTGGTATTTGGATAGGAACAACATCACAGTTTCACTCAGCTTGAAAATGACCATAAACGAGCCTACTAACTGTAGAAAATAGCACTACCTGATCTCTACAGTATGTGCCAGTAGACTGGCTTGAGCAAGAACTCATCTGGGGACAATGCAATAAAGTGTCTATGGAACAATGGGTTTTCTGTGAAGTTTCTGTGGAAAGAAAGCAGGACTTCTTACAGTATCTTGGGAATCTTCATAGCGCATCTGCTGACTTCAGTTTTTTTCAGTCTATAGTTTCCTGAGAAAGTGATATAACACAGAGGATATTTTGCCATATCGACTCTTTCTCACCAAGTCCAAGCAGTTGCTTATCATCAACAGATAGTTTGTTGATAGTGTGACCATCTGTGGAGTATATCTATATGGGACTATCCACATAAAGTGGGACCTTCTCTTTCCACAAGTCTTTTAACCTTACAGTGAACGGACACTAAAGTGTTGAGGCATCCTTCAAACGTCAATTGACAGGTGCGGTCCTTGTTTTCCAGACAGACAGACACACAGACAGACAGACAGACAGACATAGGCAGCCAGCCTGCCAGCCGGCCAGACGCATAAACAGACACACAGACAATGTACACAGTGACACCTATAAGAACAGTGAAAGTCTCACGTCTTAGGTCACCCACGGTGCCACAGCGTTCCACAAAAGCGTCATGACATTGGTGAACACACGCGGTTCTCCAACGGGTAGCCGTCTGCTACATCAAAGACACGTAAACATTGAAAAAACTCAACTTCAGTACCCCTTTTCAAACTGTCACTACCCGCTGAATTCCTGGCAACACAGACTCATTCATCACTCCTTGAAAAAAGGCCAAGACTGCGACCCGTAACATTTGCACAATGCGAGCTGTGTTAACCGGGGGTCTGCTTCCCACATCACAGGCATACTGCTGCGTTCAGGTTTCAGCTGATTGATATCTGGGGCAGTGGTCTGGGGCAGTGGTCTGGGGCAGTGGTCTGGGGCAGTGGTCTTGGGGGTCTTGGAAAACACAGGCCAGCTTACCCACTGCCTAGTGACCAGAGAGTGGATTCCTGAGTGGCACGCATCGCTGATAAGTCTACCCAACACTATCTATCTAGTGGACATCTACCCAACACTATCTATCTAGTGGACGTCTACCCAACACTATCCATCTAGTGGACGTCTACCCAACACTATCCATCTAGTGGACATCTACCCAACACTATCCATCTAGTGGACATCTACCCAACACTATCCATCTAGTGGACATCTACCCAACACTATCCATCTAGTGGACATCTACCCAACACTATCCATCTAGTGGACGTCTACCCAACACTATCCATCTAGTGGACATCTACCCAACACTATCTATCTAGTGGATGTCTACCCAACACTATCCATCTAGTGGACGTCTACCCAACACTATCTATCTAGTGGACATCTACCCAACACTATCTATCTAGTGGACGTCTACCCAACACTATCTATCTAGTGGACATCTACCCAACACTATCTATCTAGTGGACATCTACCCAACACTATCCATCTAGTGGACATCTACCCAACACTATCCATCTAGTGGACATCTACCCAACCCGATATATCTAGTGGATGTCTACCCAAAACTATCCATCTAGTGGACGTCTACCCAACACTATCTATCTAGTGGACATCTACCCAACACTATCTATCTAGTGGACATCTACCCAACACTATCCATCTAGTGGACATCTACCCAACCCGATATATCTAGTGGATGTCTACCCAACACTATCCATCTAGTGGATGTCTACCCAACACTATCTATCTAGTGGACATCTACCCAACACTATCCATCTAGTGGACATCTACCCAACACTATCCATCTAGTGGACATCTACCCAACACTATCCATCTAGTGGACATCTACCCAACACTATCCATCTAGTGGACATCTACCCAACACTATCCATCTAGTGGACATCTACCCAACACTATCCATCTAGTGGACATCTACCCAACACTATCCATCTAGTGGACATCTACCCAACCCGACTATCTATCTAGTGGATCTACCCAAAACTATCCATCTAGTGGACATCTACCCAACACTATCTATCTAGTGGACATCTACCCAACACTATCTATCTAGTGGACATCTACCCAACACACTATTAGTGGACATCTACCCAACACTATCCATCTAGACATCTACCCAACACTATCCATCTAGTGGACATCTACCCAACACTATCCATCTAGTGGACATCTACCCAACACTATCCATCTAGTGGACATCTACCCAACCTATATATCTAGTGGATGTCTACCCAAAACTATCCATCTAGTGGACATCTACCCAACACTATCTATCTAGTGGACATCTACCCAACACTATCTATCTAGTGGACATCTACCCAACACTATCCATCTAGTGGACATCTACCCAACACTATATATCTAGTGGACATCTACCCAAAACTATCCATCTAGTGGATGTCTACCCAACACTATCTATCTAGTGGACATCTACCCAACACTATCCATCTAGTGGACATCTACCCAACACTATCCATCTAGTGGACATCTACCCAACACTATCTATCTAGTGACATCTACCCAACACTATCCATCTAGTGGACATCTACCCAACACTATCCATCTAGTGGACATCTACCCAACACTATCCATCTAGTGGACATCTACCCAACTACTATCCATCTAGTGGACATCTACCCAACATCCATCTAGTGGTCTAGTGGACATCTACCCAACACTATCTAGTGGACATCTACCCAACACTATCCATCTAGTGGACATCTACCCAACACTATATATCTAGTGGACCTCTACCCAACACTATCCATCTTGTGGACATCTACCCAACACTATCCATCTAGTGGACATCTACCCAACACTATATATCTAGTGGACATCTACCCAACACTATATATCTAGTGGACGTCTACCCAACACTATATATCTAGTGGACATAACTGAAAGCCAAGGGGGATTGCCAACCACCATGAGGAAGAAGGAGAAGAAGAAGAAAAACAATTGGATACAATGTTACAATCCTTTAAAGAGATGACTGTATTAAATCATCAAGCACTGTATGTTGCAACTGTTGCATTGAGGCCAGTGTCTCACATAAGGTAACAGCTGTGTCTCTAATGGTGTGTAGTTATGTAAGACAATCATTGTAGAAGTTTGTAGACATCCAGTGTTAGCTAGTCATATTTGTGTCTCATGGGCGAGCAAATACAAAGATGTGACAGCAAACGTTTCCTCAAGATACATGTGAAATTATTCAAATCAAATCTGCAATGCTGCCAACATTTTATTGATTAACTATGCTGGCATTAATACCCCTTTAAATGATTACAGTGACCAGCAGATGTAACAATGTTTTTCACGATGAATCAGAGGATCACACACTCCCTTCATATCCTTGGACTCCAGTGTTATCCACAGCTTTTAATGTAAGCAGTGTTATCCAAGATTTATTACTATGCTCCTGAAATCATTACAGTGTCGGCTGCCAACATTTTGTTATTACATTAACCAATATGCTGGCAACAGTTATGAGGTTCATTCTGGTCTGTCCCCCTGGCTGACACACTAAGTGATGTGGTACGTAAAAGCAGTCTGCAGGGTACTGAAGACTGAACAGATGTAAGAATTATGTCTTTCGCCTTACGATGAATCAGAGGGAAGCTCACACACTCCCTTCATATCCTTGGACTCCTTTGTTATCCAAACCACAGCTGACTAGTAGTGTTGCCAACTTCCTCCAACCATCACCATTAAAACACTCCCCCACTATGCTCCTGAAATCAGTAACTGACAGGGTTATCCAGCTGTGGGCCGGCCCGGAGCTGTATTACCCGTGTTATTCACCAATAGCGCTTGCTGGCCGAGACTTCTTAGCACCTCTGAAGGTCATTTTAACAGAGTGCCCACAGATTTTACATGTAGAATCCCGTGACAAATTTTGGAGTTTAGATGCCTACAGTGGGTGGTACCTAAAACAGCATGCTGAACGTGATATTACAGTGTTATCCAGCACATTTGGTAATGTGTGTAGCCTTAAGAGTTATCCAGCTATAGTAGGGAATGGGTCATAGTGGTCAGAGTTTATTATTACAGTGTTATCCAGCCATTATTAATGTGTTATTACAGTGTTATCCAGCCATTATTAATGTGTTATTACAGTGTTATCCAGCCATTAACATGTTATTACAGTGTTATCCAGGCATTATTAATGTGTTATTACAGTGTTATCCAGCCATTATTAATGTGTTATTACAGTGTTATCCAGCCATTAACATGTTATTACAGTGTTATCCAGCCATTAACATGTTATTACAGTGTTATCCAGCCATTAACATGTTATTACAGTGTTATCCAGCCATTATTAATGTGTTATTACAGTGTTATCAGACCTTTTTCTATGGGACAAGTAGGCATGGTAGGCTGAGCAGCGTTCCAAGCCATAAATACACTGTATTTTCAGTGTTTCTGTGGGTTTTGTGCCTGACAGTGTCCCAAGCATAAGGCTAAGTTAGCATGTCGATCAGGTCGACTAAGAATGTGTACTTTATATTGTGATGCTTGTCTAACATGGTTGGCCTGCCATTTCATTCTCTATCAGAGCATCTGATTAAACCCCTCTGAGTCCAATCCAGTGACACATACGTTCTACTATACATCGCTTTTCAACTGCAATCGCTCTTCTTCATCTTGTAGCTCATCTTGTAGAAATTTAAATAACAGACTATTTGGTTTTAATTTATGTTTACAGCAACCCCAGCAACAGAATTACAGCTGGTGTAAAAAACATGTCTGGGTAAAAACAAAAAACAAAACTCTTTCCAACAACCCAGTCTAAACAAAACTCTTTCCAACAACCTAAACAAAACTCTTTCCAACAACCTTTCCAATAACCCAGTCTAAACAAAACTCTTTCCAACAACCCAGTCTAAACAAAACCCAGTCTAAACAAAACTCTTTCCAACAACCCAGTCTAAACAAAACTCTTTCCAACAACCCAGTCTAAACAAAACTCTTTCCAACAACCCAGTCTAAACAAAACTCTTTCCAACAACCCAGTCTAAACAAAACTCTTTCCAACAACCCAGTCTAAATAACACTCTTTCCAACAACCCAGTCTAAACAAAACTCTTTCCAACAACCCAGTCTAAACAAAACTCTTTCCAACAACCCAGTCTAAACAAAACTCTTTCCAACAACCCAGTCTAAACAAAACTCTTTCCAACAACCCAGTCTAAACAAAACTCTTTCCAACAACCCAGTCTAAACAAAACTCTTTCCAACAACCCAGTCTAATAGATATAACGTAACTTTCAGTATAACAATGGAAGATAAGAACATAGAATTTTCTATTGAATGTTCTACTTATTTTTGGTACATTTTATATTCATAAAAGTAAATGCATAAAAACACAGCCTTTGCATATTGTTTTTCAAAACTTATTTATAAATGACTTAGATACATTGAAATGTATGAGGGTCAAAAAGACTCCTGAAATTGATTATTGAATTAGAACTATTAGAAGACCCAAAAGCTTAATTTATGCCTTATTTGAAGCCAATATATATATATATATTTTGTTTTGTTTTGTTTATTTAGCCATGTTGTACATCTTGTGTGTTCTGTTTCCCACTGACTCTGTGTATTTGCACATTGGTAATAAAATTATGACATACAAGAGCACAGACTTGGTTTCCCAAGTCTAAATTGAATGAACGAATGTGGATAAATGTGTGTGTGTGTGTGTGTGTGTGTGTGTGTGTGTGTGTGTGTGTGTGTGTGTGTGTGTGTGTGTGTGTGTGTGTGTGTGTGTGTGTGTGTGTGTGTGTGTGTGCTCACGCAGCTGGTCCTGGGCATCGCTCCAGTGTAGCCCTGGCCAGCAGACGTACAAAGAATGCCAGCGATGAATCCCCATCACCGCAGTGCCAGTTGGCCTTATAACAGTGTTTATAACCAGTCAGGGTCTGCTATGAGGTAATATGATGAATGTGAAAAGTCCGGCTCAGGAACTAAATTTGTGCTGCAAGGCACAAATCATGACAGTCAAATCCACACTACGGGAGAAATGGCTCGCTATCTTTCCTGGCAGTGAAACGGATACATCTCCCTGTCTGGCTCCAGAGTCCCGAGACAGACAGTAACAATGCTGTGTGTGTCAGCATTTGGAGACGTTGAACAGTAAACTACTTCATCTTTTACCTGACTTTAACCATCGCTGTCTGCAACGTGAGGGGGTTGTTACCTCGGAATAGTTCAAACAATGCACCCAAACAGATTCTCCCAGTAGTCACGTTGGGGATTGTTTGAAATCCAATCTTTTACATTCTGAGACAGTACTATATGGACCTGGAGAGTCAGCAACCCAAGACTTGTGTTTGTTTAGTTAGCTACATTTGGCTTAGCGTTTCACATCACAGTGTAAATAAAAAGCTGTGGCAAGACCCCTGTTAGCAGAGTCATTGAAGCATGCTTACAGTACCTCACCTTAAAGCATGCTTACAGTGCCTCACCTCAAAGCATGCTTACAGTACCTCACCTTAAAGCATGCTTACAGTGCCTCACCTCAAAGCAACTGAAAGTCAGTGAAGTGTGTCAAATCGGAGGGCATGATGGCCGGTCCTCTGGGGGGTGTCTCTATGGGGGTGCCACAGGGTTCAATTCTCGGGCCGACTCTTTTCTCTGTATATATCAATAATGTTGCTCTTGCTGCAGGCGATTCCCTGGTCCACCTCTACGCAGACGACACCATTCTATATACTTCCGGCCCGTCCTTGGACACTGTGCTATCTAACCTCCAAACGAGCTTCAATGCCATACAACACACCTTCCGTGGCCTCCAACTGCTCTTAAACGCTAGTAAAACCAAATGCATGCTTTTCAACCGTTCGCTGCCTGCACCCGCACGCCTGACTAGTATCACCACCCTGGATGGTTCCGACCTTGAATATGTGGACATCTATAAGTACCTAGGTGTCTGGCTAGACTGTAAACTCTCCTTCCAGACTCATATCAACCATCTCCAATCGAAAATCAAATCCAGAGTCGGCTTTCTATTCCGCAACAAAGCCTCCTTCACTCACGCCGCCAAACTTACCCTAGTAAAACTGACTATCCTATCGATCCTCGACTTCGGCGACGTCATCTACAAAATAGCTTCCAACACTCTACTCAGCAAACTGGATGCAGTTTATCACAGTGCCATCCGTTTTGTAACTAAAGCACCTTATACCACCCACCACTGCGACTTGTATGCTCTAGTCGGCTGGCCCTCGCTACATATTCGTCGCCAGTCATCTACAAGTCCATGCTAGGTAAAGCTCCGCCTTATCTCAGTTCACTGGTCACGATGGCAACACCCACCCGTAACACGCGCTCCAGCAGGTGTATCTCACTGATCATCCCTAAAGCCAACACCTCATTTGGCCACCTTTCGTTCCAGTTCTCTGCTGCCTGTGACTGGAACGAATTGCAAAAATCGTTGAAGTTGGAGACTTTTATCTCCCTCACCAGCTTCAAACATCTGCTATCTGAGCAACTAACCGATCGCTGCAGCTGTACATAGTCTTATCGGTAAATGTCCACTTTTGTTTTTATTTACTGCTCTTTTGCAACCAATATCTCTACATGTACAACCATCTGATCATTTATCACTCCAGTGTTAATCTGCAAAATTGTAATTATTTGCCTACCTCCTCATGCCTTTTGCACACAATGTATATAGACTATTTTTTTTCCTACTGTGTTATTGACTTGTTTATTGTTTACTCCATGTGTAACTCTGTGTTGTCTGTTCACACTGCTATGCTTTATCTTGGCCAGGTCGCAGTTGCAAATGAGAACTTGTTCTCAACTAGCCTACCTGGTTAAATAAAGGTGAAATAAATAAAAATAAATTTAAAAAAGTGACAAAGCACATCAAGTAAATGACAAACGGCACATTTAAGTGATAATGTGGTAGAGGAGCTAGCTAACAACACAGCTAACAACACAGCTAACAACACAGCTAACAACACAGCTAACAACACAGCTAACACAATCACTTCAAACTGAAGCTGGAAAGACTGTTTGATCTTTTTTCAATTTACATTTCTTTGTATATATCCATACAAGCTAGCTGATTCATGATTTTGACTGTCTGAGAAACATTGCCTGCCTGTCTGTCTCGCCCCGACTCCCGACACGTTCATTACTATGGTACAGCTGGAGATCGAATTTGAATATTGAAACAATGTTGCAAATTTTGGAGAGACAGACAGCAAGGTTTATACAAAATGTCAGTCTAAAAGAAATGTGAGCTATAGATGCTTTAATGGTGGAGATCAAGTTTATAAATTGCTTGGCTGGGCTATTGAGACAGTGGCTTGTGCAGTCAGATGGAACAGAGTAAATAGGTATTGTTAAGGCATTGTTAACTTGTGGAATAGACATCGGTTGGAATGCGGTTTTAACCAATCAGCATTCAGGATTTGACCCACCCGTTGTATAAAATGTAAATAATCGTCTTACCACTTTTGTCCCCCGGCAACGTGCTGCTGCACAGTGTATCCAAACTGGGCCTGCTTGGGGCCCTTGATGATCCTGTGGTTCTTGGTGTGGATGTTGAAACCATCATGGAGCCCTGGAAACAGACACAGCAAGGCAAACACATGCCATTAATAGCATGCTTGGACAGCACGTTATATTTACTGGCTGTGACAGACACTTCCCAAAAACGCTCGTGTTTTGCCTGTGACCTGAAGTGCAACAGAAAGATTTCATACTGGTTAGAACATTAACACAAGCCAAGTAACACAAACTCGAAGCGATAGATGGGAGTTTCATCAGAAACAGGACATGTGTGGGTTTGAGACTTTCACCCAGCGGTACCAAGAGCATCACAGCTGTTATTAGCCGGAAGGTGGCCATTTTGATGCTGACTTTGTAGCCACCTTGTGCGAGAAGGATACAGATAGCATGCCAGAAAGGGTGTTTGTCTTGTCTCGATATTCAAATCAAATCAACTTGTATTTGTCACATACACATGTTTAGCGAATGTTATTGCGGGTGTAGCGAAATGCTTGTGTTTCTAGCTCCAACAGTGCAGTAATATCTTATGAGTAATATCTAACCATTTCACAACAATACACACAAATCTAAAGTAAAGGAATGGAATATACCTTACCTCATTTGCACTCACTGTATATAGACTTTTGTTTTCTTTTGTTCTACTGTATTATTGACTATGTTTTGTTTATTCCATCTGTAACTCTGTGTTGTTGTATGTGTTGATTGCTATGCTTTTTCTTGACCAGGTCGCAGTTGCAAATGAGAACTTGTTCTCAACTAGCCTACCTGGTTAAATAAAGGGGAAATAAAATAAAATAAATAAAAAATAAAAAATATATATAAATATTTGGACTTGCAATGTTGGAACAGCATAGACTAAAATACAGTAGAAAAGAATATAATACATTATATACAAATGAGATGAGTAATGCAAAATATGTAAATATTATTAAAGTGACTAGTGTTCCATTATTAAAGTGGCCAGTGATTTCAAGTCTATGTATATTGGCAGCTGCCTCTAAGGTGCTATTGAAAACAGGCTACCGCTGATGCGTCTGATCCAAGAAAACGATAGTATTTTCCCTTGGAATATCTCTAGGCCATGACACCTGGACTCCAGTACCTTAAGTATCTCATACAGAAACAAACATAGCCATGGAGGTCTCGTGATGTCATCTCAGAATGATAATTGTTTCCATTCTCCTCATGCCTGTGAAGAGCCCTGGCCTTACCCCTCTCTCCCTGATCTCCTAGCTCACTGTAAACAGAGCCTTGTCCCAAAAGGCAAGCAGATATTTTACACTGTAGGGGCTGTAGGTAAACAGTAGAGCTGTCTGTCACTGAGTTTGATTGACATTGCTCGGTCTGTGTGAGGGTGGGTGGAAGGGGTGGATGGATGGCTGAAGGTTTTGTAAGCAGTAGTAGTCATATTGAAAGGGGTGGATGGATGGCTGAATGTTTTGTAAGCGGTAGTAGTCATATTGAAAGGGGTGGATGGATGGCTGAAGGTTTTGTAAGCGGTAGTAGTCATATTGAAAGGGGTGGATGGATGGCTGAAGGTTTTGTAAGCGGTAGTAGTCATATTGAAAGGGGTGGATGGGTGGCTGAAGGTTTTGTAAGCAGTAGTAGTCATGTTGAAAGGGGTGGATGGATGGCTGAAGGTTTTGTAAGTGGTAGTAGTCATATTGAAAGGGGTGGATGGATGGCTGAAGGTTTTGTAAGTGGTAGTAGTCATATTGAAAGGGGTGGATGGATGGCTGAAGGTTTGTGTGAGGATAAGCGGTAGTAGTCATATTGAAAGGAGTGGATGGATGGATGGCTGAAGGTTTTGTAAGCGCTAGTAGTCATATTGAAAGGGGTGGATGGATGGCTGAAGGTTTTGTGTGAGGATAAGCGTTAGTAGTCGTATTGAAAGGGGTGGATGGATGGCTGAAGGTTTTGTAAGCGGTAGTAGTCATATTGAAAGGGGTGGATGGATGGCTGAAGGTTTTGTAAGCGGTAGTAGTCATATTGAAAGGGGTGGATGGATGGCTGAAGGTTTTGTAATCGGTAGTAGTCATATTGAGAGGGGTGGATGGATGGCTGAAGGTTTTGTAAGCAGTAGTAGTCCTATTGAAAGGGGTGGATGGATGGCTGAAGGTTTTGTAATCGGTAGTAGTCATATTGAGAGGGGTGGATGGATGGCTGAAGGTTTTGTAAGCGGTAGTAGTCATATTGAAAGGGGTGGATGGGTGGCTGAAGGTTTTGTAAGCAGTAGTAGTCATGTTGAAAGGGGTGGATGGATGGCTGAAGGTTTTGTAAGTGGTAGTAGTCATATTGAAAGGGGTGGATGGATGGCTGAAGGTTTTGTAAGTGGTAGTAGTCATATTGAAAGGGGGGGATGGATGGCTGAATGTTTGTGTGAGGATAAGCGGTAGTAGTCATATTGAAAGGAGTGGATGGATGTCCTGGGCGACTTAACCTCCCCCACGTCTACCTTGACTCATTCCTCTCTGCCTCCTTCTTTCCACTCCTCTCCTCTTGATGGCTGAAGGTTTTGTAAGCGCTAGTAGTCATATTGAAAGGGGTGGATGGATGGCTGAAGGTTTTGTGTGAGGATAAGCGTTAGTAGTCGTATTGAAAGGGGGATGGATGGATGGCTGAAGGTTTTGTAAGCGGTAGTAGTCATATTGAAAGGGGTGGATGGATGGCTGAAGGTTTTGTAAGCGGTAGTAGTCATATTGAAAGGGGTGGATGGATGGCTGAAGGTTTTGTAATCGTAGTAGTCATATTGAGAGGGGTGGATGGATGGCTGAAGGTTTTGTAAGCAGTAGTAGTCCTATTGAAAGGGGTGGATGGATGGCTGAAGGTTTTGTAAGCGGTAGTAGTCATATTGAAAGGGGTGGATGGATGGCTGAAGGTTTGTAAGCAGTAGTAGTCTAATTGAAAGGGGTGGATGGGTGGCTGAAGGTTTTGTAAGCGGTAGTAGTCATATTGAGAGGGGTGGATGGATGGCTTTTGTTAAGGTTTTGTCATATTGAAAGGGGTGGATGGATGGCTGAAGGTTTGTGTGAGGATAAGCGGTAGTAGTCATATTGAAAGGGGTGGATGGATGGATGGCTGAAGATTTTGTAAGCGGTAGTAGTCATATTGAAAGGGGTGGATGGATGGCTGAAGGTTTTGTGTGAGGATAAGCGTTAGTAGTCATATTGAAAGGGGTGAATGGATGGCTGAAGGTATGTGTGAGGAAAAGTGGTAGTAGTCATATTGAAAGGGGTGGATGGATGGCTGAAGGTTTGTGTGAGGAGAAGCGGTAATAGTCATATTGAAAGGGGTGGATGGATGGCTGAAGGTTTGTGTGAGGATAAGTGGTAGTAGTCATATTGAAATTGATCATTCATGTTATAGTGCAGAAGACTACTGAAAGAGCAGCTTCCTGTGCTTGGCCCTCCTATGTTGAATATAATAAACGGCTCTCTATCCACGGGATGTGTACCAAACTCACTAAATGTGGCAGTAATAAAGCCTCTCTTGAAAAAGCCAAACCTTGACCCAGAAAATATAAAAAACTATCGGCCTATATCGAATCATCCATTCCTCTCAAAAATGGTTGAAAAAGCTGTTGCGCAGCAACTCATTGCTTTCCCGAAAACAAACAATGTATACGAAATGCTTCAGTCTGGTTTTAGACCCCATCATAGCACTGAGACTGCACTTGCGAAGGTGGTAAATGACCTTTTAATGGCATTAGACCGAGTCTCTAACATCTGTCCTCGTGCTCCTAGAGCTTAGTGCTGCTTTTGATACCATCGATCACCACATTCTTTTGGAGAGATCGGAAACCCAAATTGGTCTACACGGACAAGTTCTGGCCTGGTTTAGATCTTATCTGTCGGAAAGATATCAGTTTGTCTCTGTGAATGGTTTGTCCTCTGACAAATCAACTGTAAATTTCGATGTTCTTCACGGTTCCGTTTTAGGACCACTATTGCTTTCACTGTATATTTTACCTCTTGGAGATGTCATTCGAAAACATAATGTTAACTTTCACTGCTATGCGGATAACACACAGCTGTACATTTCAATGATACATGGTGAAGCCCAGTGGTGGGCCGTCAGGGCCAGCAAGGCCTTCTCTGCTGGCCTAAACATCATCAGAATATAATTTTTTTTAAATATATTTTCCCACAAATATGTATTAAATTATTTCCCAGAGTAAGAGTTACACTCTTCATTTCATAGCGTTCCTCTTGGTTGCAGTGCTTCCAGCCCCAGGTTGAGATTTGGAGGGCTGGTCTGTATGTTAGATATTTTATCCAATCATATTCAGCCATCATGTGTTGCCAGGGGTCTAAAATCTGCCCTCAGGCCTTCAGAATCAACAGTTCGGGCGCTTGTAGCTTAAAGTGAATGGAAATTAAAATTTAGTGTCAACCAATCAGCTTTAGAGTTGGCTATTGTACGCCTGTTGGCTGGCTCCAGTGTTACACAGGAGCCAGCTAGCAGGCGTAGTGCCTGCACATCTTTTGATTGGATTACCAATATTGAGAGGCAGGTCCTATATGGGCAGGTCTCAGAACTAGGAAACTGAAATTGATCAACAAATTACTACTAAGCTGTTTTTTCAACCCACAATGGCGGAAGGAGAAGATATCGATTTGGTCGAGGATATAATTATAACGCCATTCTCAAGACAAACTTTTCAAGAAAAGTTAGACATTGTCAGGAGAGGTAGATGCCGACGATACAAAGCCGTCGCTACAAAGACAGGCTCAGAAAAGCACTGCAAACTGTACTGCTGGGAATGCCTATTATTTGCAAGTTATCGATTTGGTGTTTGGAGCCACACTGGCTTTGCAAACCTGAGTTGTCTAACCAAGGCAGCAACGAGACATCAAAGTACGGCTGGGCACTTACAAACAATGGTGCTTTTGAAAACTTTTGGGGACACCCGAGTGGATCTACAGCTCAACGAACAAGCGCGCAGGGCAACGAAGCTGCACAATGAAAAGGTATTGTACTCTTCCCCTGCAATTCTCTGAATAAAAATGTCAATTTCAAGGTGACGCAACGCCTGGTTATACTGCGTTTCTGTCTAAATGTATAGTGTCTAGAGCCATGGCATCATAATGATGGTAATAAGAGGTGGATTAATTCAGGTGGGACTGTGTAGGACTTCACTGAAGGCCCAGGCCCCAGAACCACAGCACGCTACTGGTGAAGCGCCAAAATTGCTTTCGGTAGAAGCCTGTGTTTCAGACATAAGGAAGTGGATGGTTGCAAACGTTCTACTTTTAAACTCGGACAAAACAGAGATGCTTGTTCTAGGTCCCAAGAAACAAAGAGATCTTCTGTTGAATCCGACAATTAATCTTGATGGTTGTACAGTCGTCTCAAATAAAACTGTGAAGGACCTCGGCGCTACTCTGGACCCTGATCTCTCTTTTGACGAACATATCAAGACTGTTTCAAGGACAGCTTTTTCCATCTACGTAACATTGCAAAAATCAGAAACTTTCTGTTCAAAAATGATACAGAAAAATGAATCCATGCTTTTGTTAATTCTAGGTTAGACTACTGTAATGCTCTAATTTCCGGCTACCCGGATAAAGCACTAAATAAACTTCAGTTAGTGCTAAATACTGCTGCTAGAATCCTGACTAGAACCAAATAATTTGATCATATTACTCCAGTGCTAGCCTCCCTACACTGGCTTCCTGTTAAGGCAAGGGCTGATTTCAAGGTTTTACTGCTAACCTACAAAGCATTACATGGGCTTGCTCCTACCTATCTTTCTGATTTGGCCCTGCCGTACATACCTACACATACGCTATGGTCACAAGACACAGGCCTCCTAATTGTCCCTAGAATTTCTAAGCAAACAGCTGGAGGCAGGGCATTCTCCTATAGAGCTACATTTTTATGGAATGGTCTGCCTACCCATGTGAGAGACAGACTCGGTCTCAACCTTTAAGTCTTTACTGAAGACTCATCTCTTCAGTGGGTCATATGATTGAGTGTAGTCTGGCCCAGGAGTGTGAAGGTGAATGGAAAGGCTCTGGAGCAACGAACCGCCCTTGCTGTCTCTGCCTGGCCGGTTCCCCTCTCTCCAATGGGATTCTCTGCCTCTAACCTTATTACAGGGGCTGAGTCACTGGCTTACTGGTGCTCTTTCATGCCATCCCTAGGAGGGGTGCACACTTGAGTGGGTTGAGTCACCCCCCTTGGGTTGTGCCGTGGCGGAGATCTTTGTGGGCTATACTCGGCCTTGTCTCAGGATGGTAAGTTGGTGGTTGAAGATATCCCTCTAGTGGTGTGAGGGCTGTGCTTTGGCAAAGTGGGTGGGGTTATATAATTCCTGTTTGGCCCTGTCCGGGGGGTATCATCGGATGGGGCCACAGTGTCTCCTGTCCCCTCCTGTCTCAGCCTCCAGTATTTATGCTGCAGTAGTTTATGTGTCAGAGGCTAGGGTCAGTTTGTTATATCTGGAGTCCTTCTCCTGTCTTATCCGGTGTCCTGTGTGAATTTAAGTATGCTCTCTCTAATTCTCTCTTTCTCTCGGAGGACCTGAGCCCCAGGACCATGCCTCAGGACTACCTGGCATGATGACTCCTTGCTGTCCCCAGTCCACCTGGCCGTGCTGCTGTTCCAGTTTCAACTGTTCTGCCTGCGGCTATGTAATCCTGACCTGTTCACCGGACTGCTACCTGTCCCAGATCTGCTATTTTCAACTCTCTAGAGACAGCAGGAATGGTAGAGATACTTTTAATGATCGGCTATGAAAAGCCAACTGACATTTACTCCTGAGATGTTGACTTGCCGCACCCTCGACAACTACTTTGATTATTATTATTTTCCAAGCCACCATGCTTCTACATCTGCATTGCTTGCTGTTTTACACATGGTTTCTGTACAGCACTTTGAGATATCAGCTGATGTACGAAAGGCTATATAAATACATTTGATTTGATTTGAAGAAAATATGTTGAAATCATGTTGCAGCTTACATGGATATTTCCATCCTGCTCATTTAAATGGACATACTGTATACAAAGTACATTAAAGGAAAACTCCACAGAAAAACTATATTAACTTTTTTTTTTTTTTTTAAATACAGAAAAATGGACGGTGTTCAAAATGCATCATACCTGCTGTATTTCTGTATTTTGAGATGTACAGTATGTCTTGAAAAGTTGATTGCTGACATTGTAAAACATTTTGGAACTATATCAACAATGGACTAATGAAACAAATAACAAAATAGATTTCCATTTACTAGATGCCAACATTATGTAGCACTGAATGAACACTAAAGTCAGAATAGCACTGATCTCCACTGAATAACACTTATTTAAGGTTATTGCCATTGTACTTGGCTAAGACAAGACTTTACGACAAGAAGAACAGAAGCATACCTTATTGTCCTATTCTGAGGAAAATGAATCTATTTGTTTTCTACTAACACCTGAGACAAACACACTGAGTGCCTTGCTTAACGGCATAAAGGCTGGAGATGGCATCTAGAATACTGATGCCAGGCAGCAGCCCTCTGATTGGCAGATCACTCTTCATCAGATGATGCCTGACCATTGACTGTACGATGCTCACATCAGGGTAGGGAATTCCCTTCCCAGTCAAATTCGACCCCCTTAATTGTTTTCTGTACGTGAGATCAGATTTAGAAATCTACCACAGGTGCTGAGCTGAGAAAGATCAATAATTGCAACACACATGTCTTCCCAGATGTGTATTTCTGGTGGAAGTTGAGCAGAGCGTTTAAGCACTGTGGTGAAACCCTGATTAGACCATGTGGGAACCAGACAAGACAAATTCATCTCAGAGAACAAAATGGAAAGGACCGCAAACACAACTATGGGGACTGATCAAAAGACAGACTGGATTTGTGATGGTGTAGATTACTTCTCCTCACTTCCTCTGGACACTAAGAGCATTATGGGAAACGCAATTCCCTGCTGGATTCAATTAAAGTGCGTATCAGAGACAATACCTTTTCAGCTTTTCTCGCTGTCACCAAGTTACCCAAAATGGCTTATTAATGAAAACAGCATGTGGATTTTTTTATTTCCAATGGAGGAAGCAAGCAGCAAGCACATTTTTGTTGAGGAGATGGAAGACATGAGTAGATCTTCTTCTTGACAGAGAGGAGAAAGCAGGATGGAAAACATAATCTTCGTCAACATAACTTCCTTTCAATCTGTCTCTTCATTCATCTATCTTCTCCTTCAACTCCAGCTGTATACAGTGTCTTCGTTTCACCGGTCTCAGGTCTCACACCACTTTGTCTCTATATTATATACAGTGGAAGACAGACCTCTTGGCTACTGTAATTCAGGGTTCATGTTGGGATTTACATTTCATTGCAATTTTTCTTGTCTGACGTCAAGGGCTATGAGCCAGCTTGTGATGACAGTGATATAACACTAAAGTAGAGCAGGAAATAGAGAGAGAAATGGAGAAGTACCAAGAGAAAGAAAGAGGCAGCTTGAAAAGTCATCACGCTTAATGACATACAGTTAGAGTATTATTACTTGAAAAAAAAAATCACAGTCAGAACCCAACCCTGTGAGGAGTCAGAACCCAACCCTGTGAGGAGTCAGAACCCATCCCTGTGAGTAGTCAGAACCCATCCCTGTGAGGAGTCAGAACCCAACCCTGTGAGCAGTCAGAACCCAACCCTGTGAGGAGTCAGAACCCATCCCTGTGAGGAGTCAGAACCCAACTCTGTGAGCAGTCAGAACCCAACCCTGTGAGGAGTCAGAACCCATCCCTGTGAGCAGTCAGAACCCATCCCTGTGAGCGGTCAGAACCCAACCCTGTGAGCGGTCAGAACCCAACCCTGTGAGCGGTCAGAACCCATCCCTGTGAGGAGTCAGAACCCAACCCTGTGAGCAGTCAGAACCCAACCCTGTGAGCGGTCAGAACCCATCCCTGTGAGGAGTCAGAACCCAACCCTGTGAGCAGTCAGAACCCAACCCTGTGAGCAGTCAGAACCCAACCCTGTGAGTAGTCAGAACCCATCCCTGTGAGCAGTCAGAACCCATCCCTGTGAGCGGTCAGAACCCAACCCTGTGAGCGGTCAGAACCCAACCCTGTGAGCGGTCAGAACCCAACCCTGTGAGCGGTCAGAACCCAACCCTGTGAGCGGTCAGAACCCATCCCTGTGAGCAGTCAGAACCCATGCCTTTGAGCAGTCAGAACCCATCCCTGTGAGCAGTCAGAACCCAACCCTGTGAGCAGTCAGAACCCAACCCTGTGAGCAGTCAGAACCCATCCCTGTGAGCGGTCAGAACCCATCCCTGTGAGCAGTCAGAACCCAACCCTGTGAGCAGTCAGAACCCAACCCCTTGAGCGGTCAGAACCCATCCCTGTGAGCATTCAGAACCCAGCACCTTGAGCAGTCAGAACCAAACCCCGTGAGCGGTCAGAACCCATCCCTGTGAGCAGTCAGAACCCAGCACCTTGAGCAGTCAGAACCCAGCACCTTGAGCAGTCAGAACCCAACCCAGTGAGCACACAGAACCCATCCCAGTGAGCAGTCAGAACATCACTTAGTAATCAGTCAGAACCCAGCCCAGTGAGCAGTCAGAACCCAGCCCAGTGAACAGTCAGAACCCAGCCCAGTAAGTTGAAGAGATGGATTTCATAGAGCACACAAAAACAGACCCCAGGACAAGCCCCCCCTTCTCTTACGTCAACACAGTAGGGCCTATTTTGAATACCCTAAACCCCACTCTCAATCCCCTCTACACCGCTCTACAATCTGTTAGGCTCTGAGGGTCAAGTCAAGTCAAGTGATCCTTTTTTTCTCCATGGGAAATGTATTTTGTTACTGAGATCACAACGTAAAAGCACCAACAAAGTTTATGAGGCGACATAACAAATAAATAGAAGGTCAAAGTTGGGTTAGCTTCAGCACTGAGAGGCAAACCAATGGTTCAGAGAGTATGCAAGCGCCAGTTCAGGTATGGTTCTGTTGTGTATTGCTAATCATTTTTACCAAGATTAGAGCCGTATAGAGAGCTGATATATTAAATAAATAGTTAGAAGCAGAAACTTGCCAAATACATGTTTATTTCCATTTGATGGACAAATGGACTTGACAGAGAAAAGTGTGTATTGGACAAACGTGTGCAATGCATTGGAACTCGTTATTCAATTGCTGGTGGGGATAGTTAGTAGGGCCGGGACAATACCATTATCACAATGTTTTATCCATGACAAAAAGGTAAACACAAAGCAGACCAAACTCTTTCAGTCCTTTAAACACCTGCTGTATGTAAAATATTGTGAGCGATAGATAGAAAATAAATACATGTGACTCTGGAAGACAAACTAATGATGTTTGTTTCCAACATTAATGCTGTTTTCCTAAATAACTTAAATCCGCATTGTGTTTTGTTTCTTTGTTATGAAAACGAGTTTTGTGATACTGGTATCGTCCTGGCCCGAGTAGTTAAAATGATTATATATATTTTTTTTCCATAGAAAGTAGGCTATACATTTGAAAAAAACATCAGTCACTTGCGAGATGCAGTTAACAGTTGGGATTCAATACCATGAAAGAAGAGTATCAAAGTCAAAGTCAGGACGATAACTATTTCCTTTGAAATAAAGTACTGTCATGGTTCATTCTTTAGAAGAGTTTGATTTTTCACGTTGACAGTTTTAAAGGAGATTACCTCTGCTTTCAAGGCAGCTGGAGATTTTAAATATAATGAGAGCACTGCAACTGCAGAAAAAATATATTTATAATCCTCCAAAATATGTCTATCACACTAGTATATTCTGCCAACAGATGTTGCTGCTCTGTCAAGAGGAATTATACAAGAGTATATGTGAGCATACAGTGCCTTCGGGAGGTATTCAGATCCCTTCGTTTTTTCCACATTTTGTTACGTTACAGCCTTATTCTAAAATGTATTAAATAAAACAATTTCCTCAGCAATCTACACACATAACCCCATAATGACAAAGCAAAAAGAGGTTTTTAGAAATGTTTGCAAATGTTTTAAAAACAAAAAAACTCAAAACCCTTATTTACATAAGTATTCAGAACTTTTGCTATGAGACTCAAATTGAGCTCAGGTGCATCCTGCTTCCATTGATCATCCTTGAGATATTTCTCCAACTTGATTGGATTCAATTTATTGCACATGATTTGGAAAGGCACACACCTGTCTACAGTGGCTTGCGAAAGTATTCACCCACCTTGGCATTTTTCCTGTTTTGTTGCCCTACAATCTGGAATTAAAATAGGTTTTTGGGCGGTTTGTTCATTTGATTTACACAACATACGACCTACCACTTTGAAGATGCAAAATATTTTTATTGTGAAACCAGCAAGAAATAAGACCCCCAAAAAATGAAAACTTGAGCGAAAGTCAACACTTTGTAGAGACACCTTTTTCTGCAATTACAGCTGCAAGTCTCTTGGGGTATGTCTCTATAAGCTTGGCACATCTAGCCACTGGGATTTTTGCCCATTCATTAAGGCAAAACTGCTCCAGCTCCTTCAAGTTGGATGGGTTCCGCTGGTGTACAGCAATCTTTAAGTCATACCACAGATTCTTAATTGGATTGAGGTCTGTGCTTTGACTAGGCCATTCCAAGACATTTAAAAGTTTCCCCTTAAACCACTCAAGTGTTGCTAAAGCAGTATGCTTATGATCATTGTCCTGCTGGGAGGTGAAGCTCCGTCCCAGTCTCCAATCTCTTGAAGACTGAATAAGGTTTCCCTCAAAAGTGTCCCTGTATTTAGCTCCATCCATCATTCCTTCAAGTTCTGACCAGTTTCCCAGACTCTACCAATGAAACATATCCCCACAGCATGATGCTGCCACCACCATGCTTCACTGTGGGATGCTGTTCTCGGGGGGGATGAGAGGTATTGGGTTTGCGCCAGACATAGTGTCTTGATGGCCCAAAAGCTCAATTTTAGTCTCATCTAACCTGAGTACCTTCTTCCATATGTTTGGGGAGTCTCTCACATGCCTTTTGGCGAACACCAAACGTGTTTGATTATTGTTTTCTTTAAGTAATGGCTTTTTTCTGACCACTCTTCCGTAAAGCCCAGCTCTGTGGAGTGTACAGCTTAAAGTGGTCCTATGTACAGATACTCCAATCTCCGCTGTGGAGCTTTGCTGCTCCTTCAGGGTTATCTTTGGTCTCTTTGTTGCCTCTGATTAATGCCCTCCTTGCCTGGTCTGTGAGTTTTAGTGGGAGGCCCTCTATTGACAGGTTTGTTGTGGTGCCATATTCTTTTCATTTTTTAATAATGGATTTAATGGTGCTCCGTGGGATGTTCAAAGTTTCTGATATTTTTTTATAACCCAACCCTGATCTGTACTTCTCCACAACTTTGTCCCTGACCTGGTTGGAGACCTCCTTGGGCTTCATGGTGCCACTTGCTTGGTGGTGTTGCAGACTCTGGGGCCTTTCAGAACAGGTGTATATATACTGAGATCATGTGACAGATCATGTGACACTTAGATTGCACACAGGTGGACTTTATTTAACTAAATATGTGACTTCTGAAGGTTGGTTGCACCAGATCTTATTTAGGGGCTTCATAGCAAAGGGGGTGAATACATATGCACTCAACAAGTTTCCGTTAAAATAATAATAATAAAAAAATTTAAACAAAGTAATTTTTTTCATTTCACTTCACCAATTTGGACTGTTTTGTGTATGTCCATGACATGAAATCCAAATAAAAATCTATTTCAATTACAGGCTGTAATTCAACAAGGGGGTGAATAAGGGGGTGAATACTTTTGCAAGGCACTGTATATAAGGTCCCACAGTTGACAAAAACCAAACCATGAGGTCAAAGGAATTGTCCGTAGAGCTCCGAGACAGGATTGTGGCACAACGCCTCTCCCCTATTTGACCTAGATAGTTTGTGTGTATTGATGGAAGAAGGAAGAAGTTTGGAACTGTAACATGTACGCTGGGAGTCGGGAAGCAAGTTCAGGGAGTGTATTTAATAAATACAGAAATCAACCCTGGAACAGAAACAATAACGCCTAGGGAAAGAACCAAAGGGAGTGACATATATAGGGAAGGTAATCAGGCAGGTGATGGAGGCCAGTTGAGTATGGTGAGTATGATGAGGCGCTGGTGCGCGTAACGATGGTGAGATGTGTTCGTAATAATGAGCAGCCTGTTGACCTCGAGCGCCTCAGAGGGAGTATACGTGACAGGAACCACCAAGACTGTTGCTAGAGCTGGCAGCCTGGCCATACTGAGCAATAGGGGGGGAAGGGCCTTGGTCAGGGAGTTCCTCTGTGGAGATGGGAGAACCTTCCAGAAGGACAACCATCTCTGCAGCACTCCACCAATCAGAGTGAGCAGACGGAAGCCACTCCTCACTAAAAGGCACATGACAGCCTGCTTGGAGTTCGCCAAAAGACACCTAAAGACTTTCAGACCATGAGAAACAAGATCCTCTGGTCTGATGAAACCCAAGATCGAACTCTTTGGCCTGAATGCCAAGCGTCTGGAGGAAACCTGGCACCATCCCTACGGTGAAGCATGGTGGTGGCAGCATCATGCAATGGGGATGTTTTTCAGCGGCAGGGTCTAGGACACTAGTCAGGATCAAGGCAATGATGAACAGAGCAAAGTACAGAGAGATCCTTGATGAAACCCTGCTCCAGAGAGTTCAGGACCTCAGACTGGGGCGAAGGTTCACCTTCCAACAGGAGAACAACCCTAAACACACAGCCAAGACAACGCAGGAGTGGCTTTGGGACAAGTCTCTGAATGTCCTTGAGTGGCCCAGCCCGATGAAACATCTCTGGATTGCTGTGCAGCAACGCTCCACATCCAATCTGACAGAGCTTGAGAGGATCTGCAGAGAAGAATGGGAGAAACTCCCCAATTACAGGTGTGCCAAGCTTCGAGCGTCATACCCAATTAGACTCGAGGCTGTAATCACATCCAAAGGTGCTTCAACAAAGTACTGAGTAAAAGGTCTGAATACTTTAAGTAAATGTGATATTTCAGTTTTACATTTTTTAATAATATTAGCAAAAATGTCTAAAAAACAGTTTTTGCTTTGTCACTATGGGGTATTGTGTGTAGATTGGTGAGGAAAAGAAACAATGTAATCAATTTTAGAATAAGGCTGTAACCTAAAAAATTGTGGAAAAAGTCAAGGGGTCTGAATACTTTCCGAAGGCACTGTATATCTAGCATGTGTTATTGCTAAATGGTTCAGTTGTTGATAAGGCATCACATTCTTTCCTGCAAAATTGAATCACACGGCCATAAACTATATGTTCTGGTTGGAGAAAACATCCATTCATGGTTACCATCACTGCAATGTACAGTACACCGTTCAATCTAAATATTGACACATTCTCCACATTGTTCATTTCCTGTTGCGTGAATGGTTCACATGTTCAGCTGTTCTTTGATCTCCCCCCAAAATATTATCCGGAGGGAGTCAACAAGTATATTAATTAATCTGAAATAAAAGATGCTGCTAAATGGTGGAGGAAATGGTGCTGAAAAGCTATAATTCTTCACAGCAGGAGGTGTATTTGAATTCTTTCCCATATGGGTTTGCATAATTTGTCCAGGCGTGCCGTCTTAAATACACATAAACACGAATGACTCCACTAGCCGGCGCTTTGATGTCTTTGAGGCTCGTTATATAAAGCAAACTATCCCAGATACCATCACAGAGCAGCTATGCTGTACTTCCTACCAAGAAAAAGAGAGAGCAAAAAGAACAACATAGAGAGAGAATGAGCGAGAGACGGAAAGAGTGGAGGTGAAAGCGTGAGATGGGGAGGGGATCCAGTTTCCATTTCAAACCCCTAACGTGGCAGAGCAATTTAGTATTCCCAGTAATATCAGCAGCTCCTAAAGCTAGGCCGGAGTCTTGCCGGGTTTCCTGTGTACCGGTTCTTCTGCCCAGATAAATAAACCACGGGCCCGACCGGCCAGCCACTGCTTTTGGCCCAGCACCAAGCTGCAGGAGCTCCACCGCAGCCCCACTGATGGAGAGACGACCCGCGGGTGCACTATGAACAGCCAGGGGTGCAACGCCTGCTAGAACGGATCCTCACACAGGACTTGATGGAGCTTCGTGCTCCTCAAAGGACAATCAGCGTCATGGTCTGGTTTCAGTTCATGAGAGGTGATGCTGATGCCCTTTAAAAGGATCCATGCAACGCCTATAATGTGACCTGGGACTTGGATGCATCATATACAGCGCTACACAGTTACAAATAACTTGTCTACATTTTGTCAAACATAGACACGGGGGGCTTTCAGGGAAGATGTGAAAGACTTCATCTCCACACACATGGCCACCTCACAGCGTCTGCCATGCTGGTCTGTGTGTGGGTAACAGTCATAATGCTCCGGGGCATGACTGTTACCCACAGGCCAAGATTCTGGACCAGCAGATTGAGTTTTAACCAAATCCACATGGCGAGACGGCAGCTCCCCACCACCTCTCTGAAAATCAATCTTCATTGGTACACCTATAAGTGGTGGAGAAGTCCACGTTCCAGATTCTAATATGAAACGGTCAAACGCTCTCTGTACTTTATGAAGGAATTCACATTGCAGCTCTCGCATGAAAGAGCAGCCCTGCGATTGGAGGTGTACACCTCACATGAGGTAAAAGGTGCAACTCAGCATCTTTTAATTGGTCCGTTCTGGATCTTCTTGCGCTGGATGGCTTTTCTCTGGAAAGCTCATCAGACCTCTGTTGAAAGATGCTTCACAATGGATGGTGCTGGTGACATGATGGGATGGAGCATCTGGCACCAGATGTGCCAGTCCCACACAGGAGTTGGGCACTGCTAAGCAAGCTGTCTGCCTTCTCGGCCAGCTCTACGCCCTCCCAGGGTTACCTAAATCCTCTGTGGCAGAGCTTGACGCAGGGCCTTGGACTGTATAAGCCATGTCTGCAGAGCAGGTCTGGGGGGAGTTGTCCTGCACAGCTGTAATCCACTGTGGGGACATCGGGACATTCATAACTGGAACAGTCAGGGTCTAAGGACTGGCTGAATGACATACGGATTTATTATTGGGACATTGACGCTGTACAGCACTTCAAAAGTTTAGATTTGAAATCAAGCAATGACTATGCAGTCTGTCAGCTTTAATTTGAGGGTATTTTCACGATATCGGGCGAACCGTTTAGAAATTACAGCACATTTTTTTCTACATAGTGAGAAAGTCACAGATGAACAAATATCAAATCCCCCCCCTGTTATTGTAATGGTGAGATGTTAGCATTTCCTGGAGGTACGATATTTGTAAGTCTGTAACTTTCTCACTCATCATTATTTACGATTCATTCAGGATGAACTGTAATCGTGTTAGCATCCATATTACTGTAGAATTGTTCAGAAACATATTATATTCTCATGTACAACACAATTACACAATACATGATTTACCCATTAATTTATTTCTGGCACAACATAATCTGAAACACAACCAAAACAAACAGCAAATGCATCCAACAACTTTGAGTCACAAGCTTGATGTAGTCATTGAGTGCTATGAATATGCTATGAATATGCTATGAATATGCTTTGAATATGGGACCAAATTCTTTTATACACATATGAGTATTTGTCCCAATTTTTTTCGGCCCTTAAAATGAAGGGACTGTCACAGTCTGACTGTGTACAAAAAGTACTATGTTTCTAAGCAGTTCCCCCAACATGAATGAATACACCCTCAAATTAAAGTGTGCAGTCTTCAATTTAACAGCATAGTCATTGTTTCAAATCCAAGTTTAATTTAGAGCCCAAAGAAGAAGAAATGATGCACACTGTCCCAATAATGACTGAGGGCTCTGTACGAGGAAAAACATGTTGCATTGGGACAAACATGCTGTACTATGACCAACATGATGCATTAGACATCTAACAGGTGAAGAATACAGACTGTATGTGAGCAAAGAAATTGCTAACGTCTGGATTTTTTAAAAAGCAACACCATTTTCAAACTCCACTATTTACTTAAAACTGTTTTTGTGTGTTTTTGTGCAGCCCGAGGGAGATTTGACACTGCTCGCTTAATGAGCCCATAAAACTCAATGAGCAGTGTAACAAGTCCAACCTGGCCCACTAAACCTGCCCTCTCACACTCAGGCCTAACAAGTAAAGTGTTGTCTTGACATCACGGCCAGGCCCTCTAAACCTGCCCTCTCACACTCAGGGGTAACAAGTGAAGTGTTGTCTTGACATCACGGCCAGGCCCTCTAAACCTGCCCTCTCACACTCAGGCCTAACAAGTAAAGTGTTGTCTTGACATCACGGCCAGGCCCTCTAAACCTGCCCTTTCACACTCAGGCCTAACAAGTGAAGTGTTGTCTTGACATCACGGCCAGGCTTGTGTGACAGCTTTGGAAAAGCGTGGAATGCCCGCAGGCTGTTCATACCTCAAACAGACTGTACACTCTTCATGTGGCTCAATGTTTCAATCCCTAAATACATTCTACATGAAGGAAGCCCCATCCACAGTGCTGCAACTGGTTAGAGCTGCAAGATCACATATAGACAGCAGCAGTGGACAGCTGTGAATATGTCAGAGTGATCCAGCCAACCCTTCAGCAAACCCTCATCCTCTGTGGAAATGACAGCATCAAATGACCTCTGGTCTGCTTCAGAAGGTACTGTTGCTCTGTCTGGATGAGTGTCCACTGACTTTGTCCTTATTGACTAAAGGCATGAAGCCCACTAACTTTGCTGGCACAGCTCCCTCAGTTGTTCACTCAATGAGTTGTCATCAGCATGTATGCCATGACATTTTGCTATGTCACTATCCCCGCTACCACCACACTGACCATGTTAAGCAGCCTCGATCAAACAGGACATTTTGCTATGTCACTATCCCCGCTACCACCATCCTGACCATGTTAAGCAGCCTCGTTCAAACAGGACATGTTGCTATGTCACTATCCCCGCTACCACCATCCTGACCATGTTAAGCAGCCTCGTTCAAACAGGACATGTTGCTATGTCACTATCCCCGCTACCACCATCCTGACCATGTTAAGCAGCCTCGTTCAAACAGGACATGTTGCTATGTCACTATCCCCGCTACCACCATCCTGACCATGTTAAGCAGCCTCGTTCAAACAGGACATGTTGCTATGTCACTATCCCCGCTACCACCATACTGACCATGTTAAGCAGCCTCGTTCAAACAGGACATGCTGCTATGTCACTATCCCCGCTACCACCATCCTGACCATGTTAAGCAGCCTCGTTCAAACAGGACATGTTGCTATGTCACTATCCCCGCTACCACCATCCGGACCATGTTAAGCAGCCTCGTTCAAACAGGACATGTTGCTATGTCACTATCCCCGCTACCACCATCCGGACCATGTTAAGCAGCCTCGTTCAAACAGGACATGTTGCTATGTCACTATCCCCGCTACCACCATCCTGACCATGTTAAGCAGCCTCGTTCAAACAGGACATGTTGCTATGTCACTATCCCCGCTACCACCATCCTGACCATGTTAAGCAGCCTCGTTCAAACAGGACATGTTGCTATGTCACTATCCCCGCTACCACCATCCGGACCATGTTAAGCAGCCTCGTTCAAACAGGACATGTAGTGATGCAAAGACTCCCACAATAGATAAATGAAGTCTTGAATGCAGCCCTTTCCCGTCTAATTGCCAGGACTTCTTTCCCAGTCCGGCCAACAGCTTCTCTCTCTCTCATTCCAGACTCTTTCTGTGTTCTCAAGGTTGACCTTTCCTCCCCTCGGCAAGACTGCATGTGTCCAAAACTTGGACCCAACATCAAATTCCTCTACCTCAGTAAATATTTCCTCTACTGCTCCACCCTCAGGCCTCATGTCAACTAACAACGTCTAATCAAAGATTAATAATAGCTTGTCTACTTCAACAAGAGGGTGTAAAAACCATGGGAACCTGTCACGCCCTGACCTGCTTCACCTGTCCTTGTGCTTGTCAACACCCCCTCCAGGTGTCGCCCATCTTCCCCACTTATCCTCTGGGTATTTACACCTGTGTTTTCTGTCTGTCTGTGCCAGTTCGTCTTGTTTGTTCAAGCCTACCAGCCGTTTGTCTAAGCTCCTGTTTTTCCTAGTCTCTCTTTTTCCTCGTCCTCCTGGTTTTAGACCCTTGCCTGTCCTGACTGTGTTCCTGCCTGCCTGACCACTCTGCCTGTCCCTGAGTCTGCCTGTTGTCCTGTATCTTTCTCCACCTCTGGATTACCGACCTCTGCCTGACCTGACCCTGAGCCTGCCTGCCGTCCTGTACCTTGGCCTCTGCTCTGGATTACCGACCTCTGCCTGACCTGACCCTGAGCCTGCCTGCCGTCCTGTACCTTGGCCTCTGCTCTGGATTACCGACCTCTGCCTGACCTGACCCTGAGCCTGCCTGGCGTTCTGTATCTTGGCCTCTGCTCTGGATTATCGACCTTTGCCTGACCTGACCCTGAGCCTGCCTGGCGTTCTGTACCTTGGCCTCTGCTCTGGATTACCGACCTCTGCCTGACCTGACCCTGAGCCTGCCTGGCGTCCTGTACCTTGGCCTCTGCTCTGGATGATCGACCCCTGCCTGCCTTGACCTGTCGTTTGCTCCTGTTGTTACAATAAACGCTGTTACTTCACACAGTCTGTACTTGGGTTTTACCTTGATTCCTGATAGGAACCTAGTGCTATCTAACTGCTTGTTAGATTAAGGTCAGTAGTACATTACTGGAAAGCAGTGAGGACAAGAAACGTCAGACATTTCCATGTCACTTAAACAGTGACATACTGTACATTGCCATAGACTGATGCAATTACACTTACATATACAGTATGTATGGCTACCAGTACTGTGAGCCGTGTGCACTCTTTGAAAGCCACCTGTCATAGCAATCTCTCTTGACATTGGTCCAATTTCATATTACCATATAATTAAAATAGATGAAGATTGACAGCGGAGTGCAGTCCATATATCAGGTTATACAATCCAGGTCATATAGCCACAGGACAAATTCAAACATCTCTCTCTCTCTCTGTCTCTCTGTCTCTCTGTCTCTCTGTCTGTCTGTCTGTCTGTCTGTCTGTCTGTCTGTCTGTCTGTCTGTCTGTCTGTCTGTCTGTCTGTCTCTGTCTCTCTCTCTCTCTCTCTCTCTCTCTCTCTCTCTCTCTCTATTCTACTTCAAAATGTTGCTGCTATTGTAATTTCACTGGTAATTGACCCCAGGTCTGGCTGCGCACCACACATTTCCAGATGCTGGAAACTCTGAGCGCTTAGTTTCTAAACAGATAGCACCACCTTTCATTTCAAAGGACACACCTGCTTTCAATGAGAGACAGAGCACCTCTGTCAAACCTGAGGGAACCAGCACATCCCTTCAATAAGCCAACTCAGCACCCATCTCTCTCACACAGTATGAGCTCAAGATATGAGACTAAGATATTATAGTAGTTCAAGATATGATGCTAAGATATTAGAATAGTTCAAAATATGAGACTAACATATTAGAATAAAATATGATACTATTTTTTTAACCTTTATTTAACTAGGCAAGTCAGCTAAGACAAATTCTTATTTAAAATGACGGCCTACCCCGGCCAAACCCGGACGACGCTGGGCCAATGGTGTGCCGCCCTATGGGACTCCCAATCACGGCCGGTTGTGATACAGATATGATACTAAGATATGAGAGTAGTTCAAGATATGATACTAAGATATATGAGACTAAAATATGAGAATGAGATATGATAGTTCGAGATATGATACTAAGGTATCAGATTATTTCTAGATTTGAGATTAAGATGTGAGACTAAGATATGAAACTTAGATTTTAGAGTAGATATGAGACTGATATTATAGTAGTTTAAGATATTCGCTGCGCGAGAGAAGAGACACTCATTTACTAGTTCTCCAGAAAGCCACTTCACTTAGGACACCGTGGAATTATATTCCTGTCTACATTTCCATATAAATATTGGAGAACTGAAAGCTCGACTGTCTGCCTCTTCTTATGCAAACATTCGACTAACTTTAGCGCCTATAAAAGCTATGCCACAAACGTTTTATGTGCCTTCCAGAGAGAGCTGGAATAAATTAAATGTAATAACTACTACTTATTGTACACACACACACACACACACACACACACACACACACACACACACACACACACACACACACACACACACACACACACACACACACACACACACACACACACACACACACACACACACACACACACACACACACACACACACACACACGTTATCTCACCTGGTAACAGGCTGCAGCAGATCCAGAGAAACACAGCGCGGCAGTACTCCATGTGTTTGGTCGGTGTGTGTGTGCGTATGGTGTGTGTGTGTGTGTGTGTCTGGGGGCTGAGGCAGAGAGACCCAGCAGCGTGCTCTGTTAAAGATTCAGCTCTGGTTGACTCCGCGGCTAGTCAAAATGCTCACTATATCTGAGGAGGTAGGAGGGGACTGTGGTGAACTGAAAGGAGGTCCACGTTGAACCAGCAGACAGGACTCTCCTCTCAGTCCCTCTGCTACTCAGACGGAGCAGTGAGCGGAGGAACACACAAGCTATCCACCGCAAGTACAGATCTTGGATCAGTTTCTCTGGATAATCAGAGGCAAAGTTGATGGAGTTTGAATACAGTCATTCCATTATTCATTATGTGCCTTGGTATGGTATAGTTGAAGAAATGTGTGTCCTCTCTCTTCTGCGTCCAAATACACTGATGATGAAGTAGACTTTCTTCAACTGCATGGTTGGTTATGGGCTTGTCAGTAGGCATTTCACAGTAAGGTATACATGTTGTATTCAGCGCATGTCACAAACACAATTTGATTAACAATGAAGTGGAATGTAATCAGAGGGGTTGGGTTATTTATTCTGATTTAAGAAATGTATTTAAGCTTTATTTAAACCAGGCAAGTCAGTTAAGAACAAATTCTTATTTACAATGACGGCCAAACCCGGACCACTCGTGCACCACCCTATGTGACTCCCAAACACGGCCTGATGTGATACAGCCTGGATTTGAACCAGGGACTGTAGTGACGCCTCTTGCACTGAGATGTAGTGCCTTAGACCGCTGCGCCACTCGGATTAAATGCAGAAGAAACGTTTCAGTTGAATGCATTCACTTGTACAACTGACCAGGTCTCCCCCTTTCCCGAATCAGAGAATATATCTTCAGAACAGCTGCGTTTTAAACGACAAAAAGTTGTATTTTTCACAGCACTGATGCTTGACAATCATGTTGTGACCACACGGCACCCAATGTATTAATGCCGAACACAAATACCCCCACAGTCATACCCCCACAGTCAAACCATCCAGACTGAACTGTTACCTCATACCCCCACAGTCAAACTATCCAGACTGAACTGTTACCTCATACCCCCACAGTCAAACTATCTAGACTGAACTTTTCCCTCATACCCCCACAGTCAAACCATCCAGACTGAACTGTTACCTCATACCCCCACAGTCAAACCATCCAGACTGATGTCCATAATGACCCATGTTATGTAACAATGGTTACTAAGACTGAGGGAACCACAAGAGTCAGCACATAACCCAACATAAAGGCATCTATAGACGCACCGTGACAACTCACAACCCATACATAGAAGCACTTTCACTGATCGATAATAGGAACAATGAGATACAATTGATTACATGTCATGTACAGTTGAAGTCAGAAGTTTACATTCACCTTAGCCAAATACATTTAAACTCAGTTTTTCACAATTCTTGACATTTCAAAAAAAAAAATCCCGTCTTATGTCAATTAGAATCACCACTTCATTTTAAGAATGTGAAATGTCAGAATAATAGTTGAGAGAATTATTTATTTCAGATTGTATTTCTTTCATCACATTCCCAGTGGGTCAGAAGTTTGCATACACTCAATTTGTATTTGGTAGCATTGCCTTTAAATTGTTTAACTTGGGTCAAACGTTTTGGGTAGCCTTCCACAAGCTTCCCACAATACGTTGGGTGAATTTTGGCCCATTCCTCCTGACAGAGCTGGTGTAACTGAGTCAGGTTTGTAGGCCCCCTTGTAGGCCCCCACGTACACGCTTTTTCAGTTCTGCCCACAAATGTTTTATGGGATTGAGGTCAGGGCTTTGTGATGGCCACTCCAATACCTTGACTTTGTTGTCCTTTAGCCATTTTGCCACAACTTTGAAAGTAGGCTTGGGATCATTGTCCATTTGGAAGATTATCATTTGGAAGACTTCCTGGCTGATGTCTTGAGATGTTGCTTCAATATATCCACAAAATTTTCCTTCCTTATGAAGTCATCTATTTTGTGAAGTGCACCAGTCCCTCCTGCAGCAAAGCACCCCCATAACATGATGCTGCCACCAACCATGCTTCACAGTTGGGGTGGTGTTCTTCGGCTTTCAAGCATCCCTCTTTTTCCTCCAAACATAACGATGGTCAATATGGCCAAACAGTTCTATTTTTGTGTCATCAGACCAAAGGACATTTCTCCAAAAAGTACGATCTTTGTCCCCATGTGCAGTTGCAAACCCTAGTCTGCCTTTTTTATGGCAGTTTTGGAGCAGTGGCTTCTTCCTTGCTTGAGCGGTAGAACTCGTCGATATCGGACTCGTTTTACTGTGGATATAGGACTCGTTTTACTGTGGATATAGGACTCGTTTTACTGTGGATATAGGACTCGTTTTACTGTGGATATAGATACTTTTGTACCTGTTTCCTCCAGCATCTTCACAAGGTCCTTTGCTGTTGTTCTGGGATTGATTTGCACATTTCGCACCAAAGTACGTTCATCTCTGGGAGACAGAAAACGTCTCCTTCCTGAAAGTTATGACGGCTGCGTGGTCCCATGGTGTTTATACTTGCGTACTATTGTTTATACAGATGAACATGGTACCTTCAGGCATTTGGAAATTGCTCCCAAGGATGAACCAGAAATGTGGAGGTCTTGGTTGACTTCTTTTGATTTTCCCACTGAGTTGAAGGTAGGCCTTGAAATGCATCCACAGGTACACCTCCAACTGACTCAAATTATGTCAATTTGACTATCACAAGCTTCTAAAGCCCTGACATCATTTTCTGGTATTTTCCAAGCTGTTTAAAGGCACAGTCAACTTAGTGTATTTAAACTTCTGAACCACTGGAATTGTGATACAGTGAATTATAAGTGAAATAATATGTCTGTAGACAATTGTTGAAAAATTACTTGTGTCATGCACAAAGTAGATGTCCGAACCGACTTGCCAAAACTATAGTTTGTTAACAAGAAATTTGTGGAGTGGTTGAAAAACAAATTTAATGACTCCAACCTAAGTGTATGTAAACTTCCGACTTCAGCTGTAAATGTTCTACTTTGAATGTGGCTACACAGCATTGTCAGGCTGCGTCATTCACAAACACCACTAGTTGAGATGTCTGTTAAACTCATCAAAAACAAGTGACCGTCCAATGTCAGGTTTCCTTATCTGACCCAGACCATGGTCCCTAAGCTGCTGGCTGGCTGGCTGGCTGGCTGGCTGGCTGGCTGGCTGGCTGGCTGTGTGTGTGTGTGTGTGTGTGTGTGTGTGTGTGTGTGAGTGTGTTTGTGTGTGTGTGTGTGTGTGTGTGTGTGTCAAATCAAATCAAATTTATGTTGTCACATACACATGGTTAGTGTGATGCAAGTGTAGCAAAATGTGTGTGTGTGTGTGTGTGTCTGTGTGTTCGTGTGTGTGTGTGTGTGTCTGTGTGTGTCGTATTTGTGTGTGTGTGTGTGTGTGTGTGTGTGTGTATGTTTGTGTGTTTGTGTGTGTGTCAAATCAAATTGTATTTGTCACATGTGTGTGTGTATGCTTGTGTCTGTGTGTGTGTCTGTGTGTGCATATTTGTGTGTATGTGTGTGTGTTCATTCGTGTGTGTGTGTGGGTGTGTGCGTGTATGTGTGTGTATTTGTGTGAGTGTGTGTGTATGTGTTTGTGTGTGTGTGTGTGTGTGTGTGAGTGAATGTGTGTGTATTTGTGTGAGTGTGTGTATGTGTTTGTGTGTGTGTGTGAGTGCGTGTGTGTGTGTATTTGTGAGTGTGTGTGTGTGCGTGTGCGTGTGTGTTTGTGTTTGCGCGTGAACGTTTGAGGGCTGGAAACCACACATCATCACCTTTTTTTAATTTATTTTTTTATTTCACCTTTATTTAACCAGGTAGGCTAGTTGAGAACAAGTTCTCATTTACAACTGCGACCTGGGCAAGAAAAAGCATAGCAGTGTGAACAGACAATACAGAGTTACACATGGAGCAAACAATTAACAAGTCAATAACACAGTAGAAAAAAAAGGGGAGTCTATATATAATGTGTGCAAAAGGCATGAGGAGGTAGGCGAATAATTACAATATTGCAAATTAACACTGGATTGATAAATGATCATGTACAGGTAGAGATATTGGTGTGCAAAAGAGCAGAAAAGTAAATAAATAAAAACTGTGGGGATGAGGTAGGTGAAAATGGGTGGGCTATTTACCAATAGATTATGTACAGCTGCAGCGATCGGTTAGTTGCTCAGATAGCTGATGTTTGAAGTTGGTGAGGGAGATAAAGGTCTCCAACTTCAGCGATTTTTGCAATTCGTTCCAGTCACAGGCAGCAGAGTACTGGAACGAAAGGCGGCCGAATGAGGTGTTGGCTTTAGGGATGATCAGTGAGATACACCTGCTGGAGCGCGTGCTATGGATGGGTGTTGCCATCGTGACCAGTGAACTGAGATAAGGCGGAGCTTTACCTAGCATGGCCTTGTAGACGACCTGGAGCCAGTGGGTCTTGCGACGAATATGTAGCGAGGGCCAGCCGACTAGAGCATACAAGTCGCAGTGGTGGGTAGTATAAGGTGCTTTAGTGACAAAACGGATGGCACTGTGATAAACTGCATCCAGTTTGCTGAGAAGAGTGTTGGAAGCAATTTTGTAGATGACATCGCCGAAGTCGAGGATTGGTAGGATAGTCAGTTTTACTAGGGTAAGCTTGGCAGATTGAGTGAAGGAGGCTTTGTTACGGAATAGAAAGCCGACTCTTGATTTGATTTTCGATTGGAGATGTTTGATATGGGTCTGGAAGGAGAGTTTGCAGTCTAGCCAGACACCTAGGTACTTATAGGTGTCCACATATTCAAGGTCGGAACCATCCAGTGTGGTGATGCTAGTCGGGCATGCGGGTGCAGGCAGCGATCGGTTGAAAAGGATGCATTTGGTTTTACTAGCGTTTAAGAGCAGTTGGAGGCCACGGAAGGAGTGTTGTATGGCATTGAAGCTCGTTTGGAGGTTAGATAGCACAGTGTCCAATGACGGGCCGAAAGTATATAGAATGGTGTCGTCTGCGTAGAGGTGGATCAGGGAATCGCCCGCAGCAAGAGCAACATCATTGATATATACAGAGAAAAGAGTCGGCCCGAGAATTGAACCCTGTGGCACCCCCATAGAGACTGCCAGAGGACCGGACAGCATGCCCTCCGATTTGACACACTGAACTCTGTCTGCAAAGTAATTGGTGATCCAGGCAAGGCAGTCATCCGAAAAACCGAGGCTACTGAGTCTACTGATAAGAATATGGTGATTGACAGAGTCGAAAGCCTTAGCAATGTCGATGAAGACGGCTGCACAGTTCTGTCTTTTATCGATGGCGGTTATGATGTCGTTTAGTACCTTGAGTGTGGCTGAGGTGCACCCGTGACCGGCTCGGAAACCAGATTGCATAGCGGAGAAGGTACGGTGGGATTCGAGATGGTCAGTGACCTGTTTGTTGACTTGGCTTTCGAAGACCTTAGATAGGCAAGGCAGAATGGATATAGGTCTGTAACAGTTTGGGTCCAGGGTGTCACCCCCTTTGAAGAGGGGGATGACTGCGGCAGCTTTCCAATCCTTGGGGATCTCAGACGATATGAAAGAGAGGTTGAACAGGCTGGTAATAGGGGTTGCGACAATGGCGGCGGATAGTTTCAGAAATAGAGGGTCCAGATTGTCAAGCCCAGCTGATTTATACGGGTCCAGGTTTTGCAGCTCTTTCAGAACATCTGTAAAGGAGAACCTGGAGAGGCTGCGGGGGGGGCCGGAGCTGTTGGTTGAGGTTGGAGTAGCCAGGCGGAAGGCATGGCCAGCCGTTGAGAAATGCTTCTTGAAGTTTTCAATAATCATGGATTTGTTGGTGGTGACCGTGTTCCCTAGCCTCAGTGCAGTGGGCAGCTGGGAGGAGGTGCTCTTGTTCCCCATGGACTTCACAGTGTTCCAGAACTTTTTGGAGTTGGAGCTACAGGATGCAAACTTCTGCCTGAAGAAGCTGGCCTTAGCTTTCCTGACTGACTGCGTGTAATGGTTCCTGACTTCCCTGAACAGTTGCATATCGCGGGGACTGTTCGATGCTATTGCAGTCCGCCACAGGATGTTTTTGTGCTGGTCGAGGGCAGTCAGGTCTGGAGTGAACCAAGGGCTGTATCTGTTCTTAGTTCTGCATTTTTTGAACGGAGCATGCTTATCTAAAATGGTGAGGAAGTTACTCTTGAAGAATGACCAGGCATCCTCAACTGACGGGATGAGGTCAATGTCCTTCCACGGTACCCGGGCCAGGTCGATTAGAAAGGCCTGCTCACAGAAGTGTTTTAGGGAGCGTTTGACAGTGATGAGGGGTGGTCGTTTGACTGCGGCACCGTAGCGGATACAGGCAATGAGGCAGTGGTCGCTGAGATCCTGATTGAAGACAGCGGAGGTGTATTTGGAGGGCCAGTTGGTCAGGATGACGTCTATGAGGGTGCCCTTGCTTACAGAGTTAGGGTTGTACCTGGTGGGTTCCTTGATGATTTGTGTGAGATTGAGGGCATCTAGCTTAGATTGTAGGACTGCCGGGGTGTTAAGCATATCCCAGTTTAGGTCACCTAACAGAACAAACTCTGAAGCTAGATGGGGGGCAATCAATTCACAAATGGTGTCCAGGGCACAGCTGGGAGCTGAGGGGGTCGGTAGCAGGCGGCAACAGTGAGCGACTTATTTCTGGAGAGAGTAATTTTCAGAATTAGTAGTTCGAACTGTTGGGGTATGGACCTGGAAAGTATGACATTACTTTGCAGGCTATCTCTGCAGTAGACTGCAACTCCTCCCCTTTGGCAGTTCTATCTTGACGGAAGATGTTATAGTTGGGTATGGAAATCTCTGAATTTTTGGTGGCCTTCCTGAGCCAGGATTCAGACACGGCAAGGACATCAGGGTTAGCAGAGTGTGCTAAAGCAGTGAGTAAAACAAACTTAGGGAGAAGGCTTCTGATGTTGACATGCATGAAACCAAGGCTTTTTCGATCACAGAAGTCAACAAATGAGGGTGCCTGGGGACATGCAGGGCCTGGGTTTACCTCCATATCACCCGCGGAACAGAGAAGGAGTAGTATGAGGGTGCGGCTAAAGGCTATCAAAACTGGTCGCCTAGAGCATTGGGGACAGAGAATAAGAGGAGCAGGTATCTGGGCATGGTAGAATATATTCAGGGCATAATGCGCAGACAGGGTTATGGTGGGGTGCGGGTACGGCGGAGGTAAGCCCAGGCACTGGGTGATGATGAGAGAGGTTTTATCTCTAGACATGCTGGTTGTAATGGGTGAGGTCACCGCATATGTGGGAGGTGGGACAAAGGAGGTATCAGGGGTATGAGGAGTGGGACAAGGGGCTCCATTGTGAACTAAAACAATGATAACTAACCTGAGCAACAGTATACAAGGCATATTGACAATTGAGAGAGACATACAGCGAGGCATACAGTAATCACAGGTGTTGAACTGGGAAAGCTAGCTAAAACAGTGGGTGAAACAACAGCTAATCAGCTAGCATAACAACAGCAGGTAAAATGGCATTGACTATGCAACGAGGCCGACAGATAAAACAAACAAGCAGAATGGAGTACCGTGATTAATGGACAGTCCAGCGTGCATCAGCTATGTAGCCAAGTGATCAGAGTCCATGGGGCAGGGGGGCTGGACTGGCGAGTGTTATCCAGGTTAAAAAACTAACAATGACTAAATAGCTTGTAGCTAGTTAGCTGGTTAGCTTCTGGAGGTTATTGAGTGTGTTCTAAAAATTAAAAATAATAGCGATTCCGTATCACATTGGTTGAGGCAGATTTCCGGAAGGTATAAAAAAAATTAAAAATCGGGAAGAGATAGAAAGTACATATGGGCCACTGCGTGTTTGGGACTCGGCAATGCAGACGGGTAGCAGGCCTGTGCTAACAAGCTAACAGATTAGCAGGCCTGTGCTAGCAGATTAGGAGGGCTAGAGAGTTCGCCTTTGGAGGGCGTCGCGATGGGGTGAGTCTGTTTATTCCTCTTCATGCAGTGACATCGATAGACCGGTCGTGGGTCCGGGTATTGTAGCCCAGGAGTATGCTATGACCTCTTTTGAGCAGGTCTCCACCTCCTCATGCAATCACAACCACTTTCTCATTTCTGGACAGAATGCACCAGAAACCAGGAATACAAAGGCGTGATTTAACTTTCAGACTTTCAGGGTGACCAAATCTTCCCAAAATCAAGGCTTGCTTTCATTAGTGGTGCTTAAAATCTCATTGGCTCTGCTCTCTAATCAGCACTCCTCAATCCACACTGCTAGTCTTCTTAGGCCTTCTTTCAAGGCAGGATATTATGAGCTCCTACCTCCCACTGGTGCCTGCGATATGCCCTTTAGCAATGTTGACCTTAGAATGAATGGCCAGGATTACTTCGTCTTCCTGTAGTGAATAACTGCAGCCCATTGCCTGGAGAGGGTGAATAACAGCCGTTTTCCCCAGTCAGCAATATGCTTATTGCAGAGATAGCTCAGGGAATAATCATACTCTATTCTATACATCTGGGCATCATAAAGCAGGAGTTAGGATACTTGGTCTGCTTTTATTGGTCTGCTCTTAGCCGATAACTCGGCTAAGATTCAGTACCAGTCATTCAAGGGTTTTTCTTAATTGTTACCAATTTCTACATTGTAGAATAACAGTGAACTATGAAATAACACATATGGAATCAAGTAGTAACCAAAAAAAAGTGTTAAACAAATCAAATATATTTTATACTTGAGATTATTCAAAGGAGACTCCCTTTGCCTTGATGACAAATTTGTACACTTTAGGCATTCTCTTAACCAGCTTCACATGGAATGCTTTTCCTACAGTCTTGAAGGAGTTCCCACATATGCTGAGCACTTGTTGGCTGCTTTTCCTTCACTCTGCGGTTCAACTCATCCCAAACCATCTCAATTGGGTTGAGGTCAGGTGATTGTGGAGTCCAGATCATCTGATGCCGCACTCTATCACTCTCCTTCTATGTCAAATAGCCCTTACACAGTCTGGTGGTGTGTTGGGTCCTGATGAAAAATAAATGATAGTTCCACTAACCACAAACCAGATGGGATGGCGTATCGCTGTAGAATGCTGTGGTAGCTATGCTAGTTATGTGTGACTTGAAGGAGGCTGAAGAAATTCGGCTTGTCACCAAAAACACATACAAACTTTTACAGATGCGCATTGAGATCATCCTGTCGGGCATCAAGGGCATCAAAGCGGGGACAGAGAGACTGAAAAACAGCTTCTATCTCAAGGCCATCAGACTGTTAAACAGCCATCACTGACATTGAGTGGCTGCTGCCAAAATACTGACTCAACTCTAGCCATTTTAATAATGGAAAAATTGATGTAATAAATGTATCTCTAGCCACTTTAAACAATGCCACTTTATATAACGTTTACACACCCTACATTACTCATCTCATATGTATATACTGTACTCTATACCATCTACTGCATCTTGCCTATGCCGTTCGGCGATCGCTCATCCATATATTTTTATGTACATATTCTTATTAATTCCTTTACACTTGTGTGTATAAGGTAGTTTTTGTTAGATTACTTATTAGATATTACTGCATGGTCAGAACAAGAAGCACAAGCATTTTGCTACACTCGCATTAACATCTGCTAACCATGTATTTGTGACAAACAAAATTGGATTTGATTTGATGTTCTGGTTAGAACAACAGAGAGACTAGTTGACTTAATGAATCATCCACATTGACATTACATTGTCTTTTGTCTGAAGACACTGACTTCCCAGAGCACAAACTAACTAACCTACATTGGGAAAGGGATTTTAAAAAGCAGCATGTCTCGACCCTAAATTTCCTCCGAACACAACATTCTCATATTGCAAAGAAAGCAGAGAAGGGGTGGGTTGGAGTGAGGGGGGGGTAACCATTACAACACAACATAGAGTGGTATCTACCAGTCTTGTGGGTGTATGAGCTCACAGCTCAAGAATCCACCGTCCCCGCTGTCAGTTTTGGACAACATCGAGAGACAAATGATAAATCGGAGAGGAACCTAGAATTAAAATGAGGTATTTTTTACTCTTAATGGAGGCAGAACGACAACGCAGTGCAGGAATTGGGTTGCCTCCGTCAGTGTTTCCAGACGGGGTGGAAATGTTTCCCATGATGTTGTACTGCTGACCAAAATTGCCATGAGGATATTTAACTGGCTTTCAGGAAAGAAGGGGAACTGTGGGGAACTCTAAGGGGTGTGAGAAGTCAGCTTTTCTAAATCCTATTCCGATGTGATGCGTACCCTGAAATCAATACTTGTCGTACGAATGGGAGCTACGCTTTCTTCACCTCCTAGGAGGCCTCCCAACACCATTTGGTAACTGCAAACAATAACCTCAACCACCCCTGGATTGTCTGCCTTGTGAAGATATACGGCCGCCCGTTTGGGGAGGAACAGGGGCTTGAGCCACACACAGGTCAGGCCCACTGGGATCAGTACAAGAGCAACAAATAGCTGACCTCCATCCGAGCTCAGAGCTTACTGCGTGCCATATGTTGAGGTCTCCATCTATCACAGGTCATAACGTCCTCAAGGCCCTCCCTGCACTGGCCTCTCCTCCTGTTTCCTTTACTCAGCTACTGGTTTTGTAAGGTTTGGGAATAAGGCATGTACAGGGCCTCTTGTGTGGTTCTTCCATAGTTACGATGTTGTCTGAATTACAGCCTTAAACGCAACCAACTGCACACAGGGCTCCAATACAAGCAGCGAGCTACCATTAGAGACAACATTTGCTTATCGAGGTAAAGTCTCTAACCCAAGTGGCCTGTAGACTCTTCCCTGAGTCTGCACACTTCTATAGTAACACCTGTTCAGCCCAAATAAACTTCAGTGGGTTGTGTCCCACAGCATGGCTCCGAAAGAACGGTTCCCAAAGCATGGTAACAAACATTTCCCAGAACAATCAAAATATTTGTATTATTGACATCGGAGCAAGGAAGCCATGTGATTGACTGCTTGCCTCTCGTGTCAGACGGCTAGCGGTTGAGGTTGTTGGAGTCACCGGAGAGCAGAAACTGGATTAAAACCCCTGAGTCGTGTGTGAAGCCTCAACCAGCCATATATACTGGAAGCCATAAGTAGAGCTCTTCGTAGAATCTGATAGAGAACCAATGTTGCCAAACCCACTTCATTATGCATTACGCTCGGTAAGTTCCTCATCCAGAGTTCTCTCTACACAGCAACGGAGGGACAATATCTTGGATGTGATCCCTGAGACATCTCAACTGTACGTTTTGAGACCCGTAGCATGTTGGGATGTTTATTTTCCATAGATAACTGCCAAGACTAAGATAGGGTAGAATGCAATACGGTACATACAAAAAAGTCACCCAAGGACCTAGAAACAGGACGCCTTTTTTCCCAAGCGGCTAATGTTGGACCGGAATCAATAGTTTTAAAGTCTGTCAAGGAGACAGCACACAACCACCTAACAGGCTGTATTCACCATTAACCTGGAAAGTGTATAGGATTTCATATTTTTAGTAGCCTAAGTCCATGCAGAGCTCCCCATGACACTGACACACATGAATGACCATTCCAACATTCATATATCACCTCCTGTCAAAGAATGGATTCGTATGTATCAATTCCAACAAGGTCTGTCTCCCAACGATGTCTCCATCCTTGGGTTTTTCTGGTTGAGTTTTAAGAGGTGTTAGCAATGCTAGAGTTTGGTCTAGCGGTAACACAGCCAACTCTGAACTATGCATTCTCCTATGGGAGGCCAGGGTTCAATCTCAGAGTCTAACATTACAATTCTGTACATCTCTCTCACCTGTTTCAGCCTTTCATTTCAGTGTTTGAAAAAGTCTGACTGCTTAAACACCAAGTTCATTTCAGTGCCCGTTGTAAGACAAATATCTACAAATGTAGGATCTTCATTTTATCACCTTGTTGCAGGATAACTTTTTGTGTATTTTTGGTTTAAAAGGGCTTCAGAAGTTTGAAATTTGGTAATAAAAATGTATGTTTACACACTCATGTCATACATGATGGATCATTAGCTTCCCAACAGAAAAAAACACTAACCTTCACACATCGAGATGGCCGGGCGGGGTAGGTGTGGAGCCAGATACAGCTGTGGGGTCAAACTGTAGAACCCAGTTCCTACATTTGAATATAAAATTGATTTTATCAAACAAAACAATGCTACATTTTATCTCTGGGACCCTCAGGATGACAAATCAGAGCTTATCAGAGCAAGATTACTGAATGTAAGTACATTATCTACCTTCAGAGGTGAATGTATCAAACCAGTTGCTGTGATAAAAGTGTTTTGTTGTTGTGCACTCTCCTCAAACAATAGCATGGTCTTTGCTGTAATAGCTACTGTAAATTGGACACTGTAGTTGGATTACCAAGAATGCAACCTTTCTGCCCATATAAGACATGTCTATGTCCCAGAAAGTTGGCTGTTATATACAACGCCATTCTCGTCACATTATCGCCTATCGAGCAACAACTGTCCCTGTTTAGGAACACCGATCCTGTAGAGGATATTATATAACTTTATTTTTAATTTTAATTTTACTAGGCAAGTCAGTTAACCTCTCTGGCCCACCCGACACGCTAGCGTCTCACCTTGCCAACAATAAATGCAAATGCTCTACGCCAAATGCTAATAGCACTCGTTAAAACTCAAACGTTCATTAAAACACACATGCAGGGTACTCAATTGAAGCTACACTCGTTGTGAATCTAGCCAACAAGTCAGATTTTTGAATTGCTTTTCGGCGAAACCATGAGAAGCTATTATCTGATAGCATGCAACACCCCAAAAATACCTGAAGGGGACGTAAACAAAAGAATTAGCATAGCCGGCGCTACACAAAACGCAGAAATAAAATATAAAACATTCATTACCTTTGACGAGCTTCTTTGTTGGCACTCCTATATGTCCCATAAACATCACAATTGGGTCTTTTTTCGATTAAAATCGGTCCTTATATACCCAAAATGTCCATTTATGAAGACTGTGTGATCCAGGGAAAAACACTGTTTCTAAACGCAACGTTATTTTTTTAAATTAAAAATGTTGCCTATAAACTTTGACAAAACACTTCAAACTACTTCTGTAATCCAACTTTAGGTATTAGTAAACGTTAATAAACAATCAAATTGATCACAGAGTGATCTGTATTCAATAGGGAGAAAGTTTGGAAATCGTACTCCAGTTTCCCCCTTTCATCACTTCCTCCAGGAGACTATACCACAGGATGTGCCTATTACTCATATGACCAAGGATTTACCTGCATAGAAGTTGCTCTCTGGGCTTGAATCACCGCTTTCACACTTTGAGGATAGTCAAAAGTGGTTTTCTAAATGTTGTCCAACTATGTTTGCATTAGATATTGTTAGACTGAGAATAGTAAACTAACAGCTACAATGTTCTCTCTCTTACCTTACTTTTTCTGTGCTGTTATCAGATATACATGAATGTAGCTTCATCTCGCTATCTCTCTACAATCTCTATCTCTCTCAATCTCTCTCTCTCTCTCTCTCTCTCTCTCTCTCTCTCTCTCTCTCTCTCTCTCTCTCTCTCTCTCTCTCTCTCTCTCTCTCTCTCTCTAAATTGTTGAGGCCTCTTGAGGACACACCATATGAGACAGTATGGTGAAGCTTATGCTGACAGTGTGTGTATAAACAAATGTAACCACTCTGACCAGCGTTTCCCAAAGATGACATTTTGGAATCAACAGCCCATGTTGGTTGTAAACTAGATTCAAGCACCATGGCCTAGAAGTTGCAATGGAAATGCAGTGTGAACTATTTGCATGCTCTCGAATAAGAAAATGCATATTTATGTGTTGAGAGTATGTCTTGGCATTAATTTGGGGTTAAGAGGCCTATGGTCCAATCATACGGTTCAAAGGTTAATTTTAACAATAGAACTTTCATTTAAATGTCTTAAAAAATGTCACATGACTGAAGTAGTTAGTATCTGCTACACTTAGCAATGCCTGATGTGAGTTAGTCCTCCTAGCTGAGGAGGGTGCTGTATGAGTAGATTGACAGACCCAAACACTGGTAAATCCGGGAGTCATTCATCATTATTTTCCTACCTATATAGTTCATTAAAAATGTAAAGTATATATGTCTTCCATATTTCTATGTCATTGATAAAGCTTTCTTCCACATCTCCCTGTTCCTGCTCATATGTGAGCTACTGAAAAGTTTGACAGAGGATAGAAATTCATCAGCCTCTATGGACCTTCCTCAGCTTTTCGGAGACTTGGCATGTCGTAAAACACAGATTTGCTAACAATTCTCTCCAGGATCCTCCATGGAGGTCCAATGTAGTAGAGGACAAGGAATGTGGTCAGAGGTGCCATAAAAACAGGGAATGCAGTGGATATCAACGACAATGTTTTGGTGGAAGGACTTCACAGCAAGAACGTGTTGCCAAGTTACTTCCTTCACTAACTCACCGTTCAGCTCTGTTTCGTTTGTGTTGATGTTTAATATGGTCCCTAAAAACATTGTAAACAGAAAGAAGGGGAAACGGCGAGGCTAATTGATACAGTTATGTTAGTGGTTCAATGCCAGTGGAAAACCTCACGACACAGTGAAAAATGTAAATGGAAGGGGCAAATACAAATATCAGAAAGAGAAGGGAAGAAATGGTCCAGTCTCAGCCAGTGAGTCATTCTAACTTTTCCAGATATCTGGCAGTAGATCTTGCAGGCGCAGAGAGCCAGTAGCAGTACTGGGAGATGAACTAATGTGGAAACTGAAGCCACACACCACAAGATGGACGACGGAGCCAAATTCACACCACACAGCTCACGCATGCAGATTCACAGAAGTACAATTGCTCTCTCGACACCCATATTGAATGACTTCCACAGATTTCACACATAAAGTGTACAGTATGTCTACGTTCAGTATCATCACACAATGTGAAGTGTGAGAGAAATAACAGCAGATACCAACGGCCCCCCGACAGTGAACGAAAACATTAAGTGCATCCTTTGAGTTGGAAAGCTGTCTTCCTTTCCAGAAGCCACATCAATCAATCAGAATTGAGCTATTGCTCACTCCAGTCATCTGATTCACAGCTCATGAGGGCACATGCAGCAGTTCCCATATACAGTTGAAGTCAGAAGTTCACATACACCTTTGCCAAATACATTTAAACTCAGTTTTTCACAATTCCTGACATTTAATCCTAGTAAAAATTCCCTGTCTTAGGTCAGTTAGGATCACCACTTCATTTTAAGAATGTGAAAATGTCAGAATAATAGTAGAGAATGATTTATTTCAGCTTTTTTGTCTTTCATCACATTCCCAGTGGGTCAGAGGTTTTCATGCACTCAATTAGTATATGGTAGCATTGCCTTTAAATTGTTTAACTTGGGTCAAACGTATCGGGTAGCCTTCCACAAGCTTCCCACAATAAATTGGGTGAATTTTGACCCATTCCTCCTGATAGAGCTGGTGTAACTGAGTCAGGCTTGTAGGCCTCCTTGCTCGCACACGCTTTTTCAGTTCTGCCCACAAATTTTCTATGGGATTGAGGTCAGGGCTTTGTGATGGTCACTCTAATACCTTGACTCTGTTGTCCTTTCCACAACTTTGTTAGTCTGCTTGGGGTCATTGTCCCTTTGGAAGATCTATTTGCGACCAAGCTTTAACTTCCTGACTGATGTCTTGAGATGTTGCTTCAATATATCCACATAATTTTCCTCCTTCATGATGCCATCCATTTTGTGAAGCGCACCAGTCCCTCCTACAGCAAAGCATCCCTACAACATGATGCTGCCTCCCCCCATGCTTCACGGTTGGGATGGTGTTCTACGACTTGCAAGCCTCCCCCTTTTTCCTCCTAACATAACAATGGTCATTATGGCCAAACAGTTCTATTTTTGTTTCATCAGACCAGAGGACATTTCTACAAAAAATACGATCTTTGTCCCCATGTGCGGTTGCAATCCGTAGCCTGGCATTTTTATGGCGGTTTTGGAGCAGTGGCTTCTTCCTTGCTGAGCGGCCTTTCAAGTTATATCGATATAGGACTCGTTTTACTGTGGATATAGATACTTTTGTACCTGTTTCCTCCTCCATCTTCACAAGGTCCTTTGCTGTTGTTCTGGAATTGATTTGCACTTTCGCACCAAAGTACGTTCATCTCTGGGAGACAGAAAACGTCTCCTTCCTGAGCGGAATGACGGCTGCGTGGTCCCATGTTGTTTATACATCCGTACTATTGTTTATGCAGATGAACATGGTACCTTCAGGCATTTGGAAATTGCTCCCAAGGATGAACCAGACTTGTGGAGGTCTTGGCTGATTTCTTTTGATTTTCCCATTATGTCAAGCAAAGAGGCACTGAGTTTGAAGGTAGGCCTTGAAGTGCATCCAATTGACTCAACGCCATGACATAATTTTCTGGAATTTTCCAAGCTGTTTATGGGCACAGTCATCTTAGTGTATGTAAACTTCTGACCGACTGGAATTGTGATACAGTGAAATTGTAAGTGAAATAATCTGTCTGTAAACAAAAATAGGAAAAATTATTTGTGTCACTCACAAAGTAGATGTCCTAACCGACTTGCCTAAACTATAGTTTGTTAACAAGAAATTTGTGGAGTGGTTGGAAAACGAGTTTTAATGACTCCAACCTAAGTGTATGTTATCTTCCGACTTCAACTGTATTGTCTCATTAGGTCATGGAGTCCTGCGGTCTGAAGTCAACTTTTGCCTCCAACATGTCTTTGTCATGGCGGAACACATACTCCTGTTTCATTGAGCTTGCATTTACGTTCATTCGGAGACAGATGGAAAGAAATGTTTGAGGGAAAAACATTTTTTTGTCGTTTTTCTTTCCCTGGATCTCCATGGAAAACGAGAGCTCTGTGATTTTCTGCATGTAATTATTAGGTTTCCAAAGGCTTATAGGTAATCATCTATCGTGGGTTGACCGCTGAAACACCAAGTCCCTCTCACAGTGTTTCTAAATCCACTCCATATGATGGCATATCGGCAGATAATGTAACATCTTGTGGTGAAGTCTTTTCTCAAGAAAGGTCTGTGTTGCCTGTTTTCTGGTGTTGCTCTAGTCTGTGGCAGCTACTGTTTGAGCTGGGGTTTAACGTTTTATGTCTTTCTTCTATCGGACTTGGCAGTTGGCTCTGGGGAAGTTGGTTGTATTCTGTCTGATTGGTCTTTTTAAACACGTGTTTTGACAAGAAAAGGTGCCTGTGTATTTAGTAGCTTCTCATTTGTTGACTGACTGACTGTGTTCCAGCATGTCACTCACCACTGCAGGGAATCAGCATGATATGTTCATGCTATGAAGCATATTAGGCACACTACCTATATATTATGACAAAATAATACATTTTGCCCTTATTGCCCATTTTGCCCATATTACAACATTGCTCCAAATGGTACAGGTGTAGGATCTTAATTTGATGACCTTGTTGCAGGACATTTAAAACTTGAAGTGTATTTGAGGTTTTAAAAAAGGCTTCTCAAGTTTGTAGTTTCCACTGTGAAAATTCAGACTTCATTTTCCCTCACAAAACATGTATCAACCCCTGAAATGTCCACTAACTATAATCCACATAATGATTCACATTTTCTGTATGATTATTTTCCTGCTGTAACAAACTGTCTCAAATTAAGATCCTACATCTGTATGTGTGGCTGAACAATAACTAAGGTTTCATTGTTAATGAGGAGGGGAAGCACTGGGGCTGTAACTGTTGTGTCATTTCAAAGAGCATGTGTATTTACAGTAGTAGAAAGAACAGGCACAACTTTAAAAGGATATAAAATGTATAAAAGAAGGAAGGTAAGCAGAACCACTTGTTTACTTTCATTATGATTTATATCATACCAAGTGAACTGACAATAATGTTTGTTTACTTTAAAGCCAGTGATCAATACAATTCCCTCACAATGCGTTTGATGTTTCGAGACCATTTAATCTAACAAGGCATACAAAACGCTCTTGTTCTAAGCTACAACATAAAGATAGACTATTTTAGCTAGGACCTCATTTAAAAGACATTGTTAGCATGTTGTACAATAACATGTTGCATCTTAATACTTAAAAATGTCCGAGTCTACATGAACTCTGTTCTATCCAGGCTGTTTCACAACCGGCTGTGATTGGGAGTCCCATAGGGCGGCGCACAATTGGCCCAGCATCGTCCGGGTTTAGCCAGTGTAGGCTGTCATTGTAAATAAGAATTTGTTCTTGACTGACTTGCCTAGTTAAATAAAAAACATATATATATATATATATATATATATATATAAGCAAGCCCAAGTCTTGCCCTTTAGGATTACAAAGGAAAGGACAGGTGTGAACTACATGACAGAAACACCGTAAAACAGTATTCTTCTATCCTGGTCCTGGAGAACAACAAGCTGTGCAAGCTTTAAGTCCAGATCAGTTAACTAACCTGATTCCATTTGTCAGGGGCATGAAGATACACTGGGGACCCTAGCAGCGGTCCCGAATGGACGGGAGATTCCGGCAGCACCGGACAAGCGGGAGACTCCGGCAGCGCCGGAGTGAAGGGCAACTCCGCAGCACCGGACCGGCGGAGACTCCGGCAGCCCCGGCGTGAAGGGCAACTCCGGCAGCGCCGGAGTGACGGGGCGATTCCGGCAGCTGCTGGCCGACGTGCTGCTCTGGCAGCTCCTGACTGACGGGCGGCCCGGCAGCTCCTGACTGACGGGAGGCTCTGGCAGCTCAGGACAGATGGGCGGCCCGGCAGCTCAGGACCGGAGGGAGACTCCGGCAGCGCTGGACAGGAGGGAGACTCCGGCAGCGCTGGACAGGAGGGATACTCCGGCAGCGCTGTAGGGAGGAGACAGAGAGACAGCCTGGTGCGTGTAGGAGTCACCGGATATACCGGACCGTTCGAGGCGCACTGGAGGTCTCGAGCACCGAGCCTGCACAACCCTACCTGGCTGGATACTCCCGTAAGCCAGGCCAGTACGGCGAGGTGGAATAGACCGCACTGGGCTGTGCTGGCGAACCAGAGACACCCTGCGTAGGGCTGGTGCCATGTACCCCAGCCCGAGGAGACGCACTGGAGACCAAATGCTCTGAGCCGGCTTCATGGCACCTGGCTCGATGCCCACTCTAGCCCGGCCGATACGAGGCGCTGCAATGTAACGCACTGGGCCATGCCTGCACACCGCCCGGTCCACCTCTCTCCACGGTAAGCACGGGAGTTGGCGCAGGTCTCCTACCTGAATTAGCTACACTCCCCGTGTGCTTCCCCCAAGAAATTTTTGGGGCTGCCTCTCGTCCCAGCTTTCGCTGCCGTGCTACCTCCTCATACCACCGCCGCTCAGCTTTCGCTGCCTCCAGCTCTGCCTTGGGGCGGAGATATTCCCAGCCTGTGCCCAGGGTCCCTTCCCTTCCAAAATCTCCTCCCATGCCCAGGAGTCTTGCGATTTCGGCCGCTGCCCATTACCACGCTGCTTGGTCCTTGGTTGGTGGGTGATTCTGTAATGGTCGTCGTGGATGGAAGAAGGTGAGGACCAAAGCGCAGCGTGGTAAGTGTTCACCTTGTTTTAATAAGAAATACTGAACACTGAACAAAACAATAAAACGACAAAACGAACAGTCCTGAATGGTGAAACAAAAACACAAAACAGAAAATAATCACTCACGAAACACAGGTGGGAAAAGGCTACCTAAGTATGATTCTCAATCAGTGACAACTAACGACACCTGCCTCTGATTGAGAACCATACCAGGCCAAACACAGAAATACCAAATCATAGAAAACGCACATAGACTGCCCACTCCAACTCACGCCCTGACCATACTAAAACAAAGACAAAACAAAGGAACTAAGTTCAGAACGTGACACTGTACCTCTAGAGAACCAGGATGGAACATCACTGCTCTAAAGAAATCTACAGATACGTATCCACTACTTCCTGCTGTATGAAAAGGAAAAAATACTTTGATCCACAACGGCCTTCTAAGAGTGATGAGGCCTACCTCATATTCTGTCTTTCAGCTAGATTCTCTACAGGCAAAGGTAACTTTTCCTCTCTCACAGAATGTCTTTCTCATTCTCAAACAATGACGAAATCTGGAGGAAGAATTGATTAGGAATAATATCTGTCAGTGGTGCAGATCAGAGACGATACAGTTATAGACGATAGAGTTATAGACGATAGCACGGAGTTAGACCTCGACTGTATCAGTTTCCTGGACTCCAATCACAGAAACCACAACCATGCCCAGTATGCCAGACACAGTAAAAATAAACACATAATGAACGTCACAGATGCCGAAAAAGACCGATGACTTGTTTCCTGAATCCCAAAAAAAGAGGACTAGGAAAAAAATCACAGGCACCTTTACAAAATGGCCTGAAGCATTGCTGGCTGGCTTCCCACTCTCACTCTGCCAAACAGCTGGTGTCAAGGAATGAGATTGTTTAGCTGGAAATACCAACTCTGTCTTTCTACATTTCCAATGGCTCCTACTGCTTGTGATTTAGGATCAGGGCTCCATTCCTGGAGTTCAGTTGGGAAGTAATGGGCTCCCTGCACGCCTAGTGTCTTTCCTGTGTCACAACCAAGGAAATACGCCCCACTGATGCTGACAGCCATAGCTTCGTACGAGTTCACTTTTATGAGCACTGAGAGTCATTCTCAGTCTAAGGGGCTTGCTGACTGTCTGAAAACATAGTATGGATTGAGGATCAGCAGGAGATGGATGTTAATATTGAACACCTGTTAAGACACTAAGCAGAACTCAAGCATAAAGCATTCAGTCACTAAAATAAAATAATAGACAACCGTTGACAAAAGAGATCAGTCATGGATTTCACTGGATCATTCCGACTTCTTGCATTTCTTACATTAGCAAACAAAAACAGTACAGTTATGTACATTCCCAAATTCAAAGCGTAACCAAGGTTGACAACAGCAGTGCGTCGTCACAATAGCTAGATTTAGCACTTTGCTGAGAATGCAGTCAGTCACCATCCCTACAAGACTTCACTGTCTTGAGGCCCAGACCATTCAGGTTAAAACGAGAACAAATAAATAACTATGACACTTGTCACGTCCTGACCTTAGTTCCTTTTGTGTGTTTCTATTTTAGGTTGGTCAGGGCGTGAGTTGGGGTGGGCATTCAATGTTTTTGTTCTATGTTTGGTATTTCTATGTTTGGCCTGGTATGGGTCCCAATCAGAGGCAGCTGTCAATCGTTGTCTCTGATTGAGAACCATACTTAGGTAGCCTGTTTTCCCACTCTTGTTGTTTTCACTATATATTTTTACCTCTTGGGGATGTCATTCACTGCTATGGGGATGACACACAGCTGTACATTTCAAAGAAACATGGTGAAGCCCCAAAATTGCCCTCGCTAGAAGCATGTGTTTCAGACATAAGGAAGTGGATTGCTGCAAACTTTCTACTTTTAAACTCGGACAAAACAGAGATGCTTGTTCTAGGTCCCAAGAAACAAAGAGATCTTCTGTTGAATCTGACAATTAATCTTGATGGTTGTACAGTCGTCTCAAATAAGACTGTGAAGGACCTCGGCGTTACTCTGGACCCTTATCTCTCTTTTGACGAACATATCAAGACCATTTCAAGGACAGCTTTTTTCCATCTACATAACATTGCCAAAATCAGAGACTTTCTGTCCAACAATGATGCAGAAAATTAATCCATGCTTTTGTCACTTCTAGGTTAGACTACTGCAATGCTCTACTTTCCGGCTACCGGGATGAAGCACTAAATAAACTTCAGTTAGTGCTAAATACGGCTGCTAGAACCAAAAAATTTGATCATATTACTCCAGTGCTAGCCTCCCTACACTGGCTTCCTGTCAAGGCAAGGGCTGATTTCAAGGTTTTACTGCTAACCTACAAAGCATTACATGGGCTTGCTCCTACCTATCTCTCTGATTTGGTCCTGCCGTACATACCTACACGTACGCTACGGTCACAAGACGCAGGCCTCCTAATTGTCCCTAGAATTTCTAAGCAAACAGCTGGAGGCAGGGCTTTCTCTTATAGAGCTCCATTTTTATGGAATGGTCTGCCTACCCATGTAAGAGACTAAACTCGGTCTCAACCTTTAAGTCTTTACTGAAGACTCATCTCTTCAGTGGGTCATATGATTGAGTGTAGTCTGGCTCAGGAGTGGGAAGATGAACGGAAAGGCTCTGGAGCAACGAACCACCCTTGCTGTCTCTGCCTGGCCGGTTCCCCTCTTTCCACTAGTATTCTCTGCCTCTAACCCTATTACAGGGGCTGAGTCACTGGCTTACTGGGGCTCTTTTATACCGTCCCTGGGAGGGGTGTGTCACTGAGTGGGTTGAGTCACTGATGTGATCTTCCTGTCTGGGTTGGAGCCCCCCTTGGGTTGTGGGTTGTGCCGTGGCGGAGATCTTTGTGGGCTGTACTCGGCCTTGTCTCAGGATGGTAAGTTGGTGGTTGAAGATATGGTGTGGGGGCTGTGCTTTGGCAAAGTGGGTGGGGTTATATCCTTCCTGTTTGGCCCTGTCCGGGGGTGTCCTCGGATGGGGCCACAGTGTCTCCTGACCCCTCCTGTCTCAGCCTCCAGTATTTATGCTGCAGTAGTTTATGTGTCGGGGGCTAGGGTCAGTTTGTTATATCTGGAGTACTTCTCCTGTCCTATTCGGTGTCCTGTGTGAATTTAAGTGTGCTCTTTCTCTCTTTCTTTCTCTCTCTCGGGGGACCTGATCCCTAGGACCATGCCTCAGGACTACCTGACATGATGACTCCTTGCTGTCCCCAGTCCACCTGGCCGTGCTGCTGCTCCAGTTTCAACTGTTCTGCCTTATTATTATTGGACCATGCTGGTCATTTATGAACATTTGAACATCTTGGCCATGTTCTGTTATAATCTCCACCCGGCACAGCCAGAAGAGGACTGGCCACCCCACATAGCCTGGTTCCTCTCTAGGTTTCTTCCTAGGTTTTGGCCTTTCTAGGAGTTTTTCCTAGCCACCGTGCTTCTACACCTGCATTGCTTGCTGTGTGGGGTTTTAGGCTGGGTTTCTGTACAGCACTTTGAGATATCAGCTGATGTACGAAGGGCTATATAAATACATTTGATTTGATTTGATTTGTTTGTGGGTGGTTGTTTTCTGTTTTGTGTGAGTACCTGACAGAACTGTTGCATTTTGTTCCACTTTTGTTTTTGTTTCAGTGTTCCCGTTATAATAAACAACATGGACACTTACCACGCTGCGCGTTGGTCCGATATTTCCTCCTCCTCAGAAGAGGAGGAAAATCATTACACACTGTTCCTGAAGACAAATTGCTACACTAATATGTCTCAGTATAAAACCCTCATTCCTCACTGATATACCTCAGTATAAAACCCTCATTCCTCACTGATATACATCAGTATAAAACCCTCATTCCTCACTGATATACCTCATTATAAAACACTTATTCCTCACTGATATACCTCAGTATAAAACACTTATTCCTCACTGATATACATCAGTTTAAAACACTTATTCCTCACTGATATACCTCAGTATAAAACACTTATTCCTCACTGATATACCTCAGTATAAAACACTTATTCCATAGCCATAGTCCATGATCCCTTGTTTCATACACTTAGCCATAGTCCATGATCCCTTGTTTCATATATACACTTAACCATAGTCCATGATCCCTTGTTTCATAAACTTAACCATAGTCCATGATCCCTTGTTTCATATATACACTTAGCCATAGTCCATGATCCCTTGTTTCATATATACACTTAGCCATAGTCCATGATACCTTGTTTCATATATACACTTAGCCATAGTCCATGATACCTTGTTTCATATATACACATAGCCATAGTCCATGATCCCTTGTTTCATACACTTAGCCATAGTCCATGATCCCTTGTTTCATATATACACTTAGCCATAGTCCATGATCCCTTGTTTCATATATACACATAGCCATAGTCCATGATCCCTTGTTTCATACACTTAGCCATAGTCCATGATCCCTTGTTTCATATATACACTTAGCCATAGTCCATGATCCCTTGTTTCATACCCTTAACCATAGTCCATGATCCCTTGTTTCATACACTTAGCCATAGTCCATGATCCCTTGTTTCATATATACACTTAACCATAGTCCATGATCCCTTGTTTCATACACTTAGCCATAGTCCATGATCCCTTGTTTCATACACTTAGCCATAGTCCATGATCCCTTGTTTCATATATACACTTAGCCATAGTCCATGATCCCTTGTTTCATATATACACATAGCCATAGTCCATGATCCCTTGTTTCATACACTTAGCCATAGTCCATGATCCCTTGTTTCATATATACACTTAGCCATAGTCCATGATCCCTTGTTTCATATATTAGCCATAGTCCATGATCCCTAGTTTCATTAGCCATAGTCCATGATCCCTTCTTTCATATATACACTTAGCCATAGTCCATGATCCCTAGTTTCATACACTTTAACCATAGTCCATGATCCCTTGTTTCATACACTTAGCCATAGTCCATGATCCCTTGTTTCATACCCTTAGCCATAGTCCATGATCCCTTGTTTCATACACTTAGCCATAGTCCATGATCCCT